>NW_026535790.1:4417500-4592500 GCF_028551555.1 Melozone crissalis
CCTTATCTCTGCAGGTCGGTGCCTATGAAGTGTCCAGGCTTCTAAAGACTACTGTTAGTAATTCCTAAAGCTCTTAGAGAAGTGATTAGGGAGTCATGATTGCTCACAAATTGAGTCTTTTTTCTGCTTGACACTGATCCTGTGATAGTCTCCCCACTTAATCCTCACCAGCAATTTGCCTATAGTTGCAGCTAACAGGAGGTGATTAGAGGGGAGTTGCCCACTGCCTTTTTACTTCTGTTGTAGTGGCACGTCAGGCAGAGGCTACTGAATCAAAGCTGTTTTCCTATTAACTCAACACCTCCTAACGCATTAGAGCCCCTTTTATCTAATCGCAGAGTGCACCTTCCAGCGCTGTTTTAATGCGGCTTGGGATTCCTTTTAAAACATCTCAACGAGCGTTTTTAATAAAAAAAAAAAACCAAAAAGCAGCATACCTAAAGATAAAAGCAAAATAATGACACTAACAGGTCTCATCTTTTATCAGCACATGCATGTAACCCCGATTAAAATCACAGACAATTGTCGCCCTGCATCAATAGACAAGCAGACTCCACTTTCTCTAAACATTGCTTTAATTGCAAGCCTGCTGACAGGTAACTGATGTCATACTTTTGAAGTGATAATGGATGCATTTACAAGTGAGAACAGCACCAGTGAAATCGAGGGTTAACTTTTCGAAGTAGTATGTACAAGAAGGAGAATATGAAAGGCCTCAGTGAAAGTTTCTAAATATTTACTATTTATTATTTTGACCCCCTTTTAAAACATATCAAGGATTAGATTCGGGTTAATTATTTTCTTAGTATGATAGAAAATCTTCACCCTGAAGCCTGCGTTCTTTGCTTTTGTATGTTTTGTTTTACAAGATACACTGTTTTATACTTTGCTACTCTATTGAAGGAGGTGTTCATTATTTTATATTATTCTAAGGACACTATAGGAATGGATTTTAAAAGAATTCTGTAGTGGCATACAATATGAAAAATGTCCAACTGCTCTAATTTAAAGTTCCTTATCTCCTTTCTATTCTTGAGGTTTACTTTGCTGATGATAAAGGTGTGTTTCAGGAATACCTGAATGAATATATTTTATTTATATACTTTAGAGAATATAATGCGAGCAAGTTATTTTAGCATGTATTAACAATTTGAAGTGGACTGCTAAAATATAGGAAAACACACACTGATTGTGTGTGGGCTCAGGATCAGCCAGCTCATCTCATTGAGAGACACAGACACCACAAACATTTCCCCTGTAATGACAATTAATGATTTAATTTGATCCTGCAGGACAAGAATAAACAAAGCTGGACAAAGTTTTCTGCTTTCAGGCTGTTGAGAGATAATTTCCTATGCAGCGCATACATATAGAGAAATAAATGGAATAAATCCTGGAATTGTAAAATGTGTCCCTTTCTGAATGTGCCACAGGTCTGTCATGTATGTTGATTTGACTTGAGACACATTTTCTGTCAAAACAATCAGCATTGCTTTGCTCTGTGGGTTTGTTTTAGCATTAGGTGTTATTTGTTTTGGTTTTGGATTTTTTAAAGAAAAATACAACTTATGGGAAAATCCTGGTGCCAGTGTTTGGTGCCCATTTTCATTTGGCTGGCCAAAGCAGACAGGGGAGGAACAGAGTCTGAACCAGGTCACTCCAGAATTCCTGCTCCTTATTTTTCCTATCACTTATTACTGTTGTCCTGCTGGAGCTGTCAGCTACATGGGAAAACTTCCCATTATGAGGTGTTCTAGTCCAAAACTTCCCACCTTTGGAAAATCCTTTGGAAGGGGACTGGATCCATGAGGGAATCCTACATGTACCTGAATTCTGTAACAGAACCCATTTTGCAGGAAATATTTTGTTGAGGAACCCTGCTGTTCTTTGGTTGTTACGTTTTGTCTTCAATTGTGCATTGTGTTTCTCATTTTTAATATGGCTGCAAAAATGTATCCCATAATTTTTTATAAGGGAACCAAACAATAACACCTATCATTTGTCTTTTCTTGAAGATGGAAGACATGAATAGACTCTTTTCTCTTGTACACTCATTTGGGATTTTTCTTTATGTGGCAAATACTACACATTAAAAATATCACTAATTCTGTTATACAGAAGCTATTACAAAACCATAAGCAAAAATAATAATAATAATAATGATAATAATAATAATAAAGGCCTCTCAGAACTATTTCTGCATTGGGTTTCATGCTTTTTGAAGGTACTGGATGCAGAACATAGAAAATAGATGTAGAACTGGCAGGGCATCTGTCTGTAGGACTGCTCAATGTCCACGTCTTTAAAGTCAATTTTGTTTATTTAAGTAGTTAGTGTGTTTTAGTTTTAGGGTGAAATACTGCCAATTCATTCTTTTTAGGGACACTGAAAAAATAACCTTTTTTTCCTGTTGTTTTGTTCCATTTTTGTAGAAAATGGAGTGCCTCTGATTTTTCTGAGGTGCTGTGGAAGTAGCTGGAATTTTAGATTTGCACAGTTATGCAGGCAAAAACTATTTTAGGTCATTAGCTAGTAACTGTGATGGGGAAAACATTATTTTTGTATTTTTAAAACTTAAAGATTCATCTAAAAAGTAGATTTCTATGTCATATCAATAAACTTTGTAACTTTGCTCAACTTCTTTCCATCTTTTCTTTTTTTAGAAGGCTTGAGGCAATGGGCAGTTGTGGCAGAGAAGTAGAACAGTGTTTAATTGGTGATTGCAGGCTAGAAATTTGCAAAGTCTGCATAGATGTGGAAGGGTACAAAATTGCTGCCCTGAAGGAGCCAGACTGTTAATGATGGGTAAAGGTGAAAAAAAAAAAAATAGTGTGAGATGGATGAAATCTGAATGGGTTCAGATTTCATTATATTAACAGCTTCCAGTTTTCCCATAGATTAATTACAAAATTGGCCATTGCAGGATTCTGTTCTTTCATCCTCAAAGCCCTGCCTTGACTCCTACAAATGCCCTGCTCCCTGTAATGCAGCCCAGGTTTCCTCCTGGGGGAATGCTGAGGGTATCCCACGTTCTGGCTGGGGCTGGAAGTGGATTTAACTTCCAGGGAAATGCTCAGTACATGTTGTGAGGCTGCCAGGATGAAAACTTGGCTCTGGAAGGAAATGCCAGGTGTGTGCAGGGATCTCAGGGGCATCTCCCTGTGCCCAGAGCCAAGCCCAGCTCTGTTTCCAGCCCCCTGAGCCCTGGCATTGGTGTGCAGGACCTTTCCCCTCTCTTTGATGGAATCCTGTTAGCACACTGCTGTTCTGCTGCCTTCAGAGGGCACCTCCCTGCCTCACAATGGACAAAATAAATGGTTAAATGGTTAAATACCATGGGGATGTCTTGCTTTCACAGCCTGTGGTTCTAGAAAAAAAAAAAAGAGAAAACTAGTAAATAGGAGAGGGTTGGGAGAGGTCTGCTTTGGCAATTTCCACAGCAATAAATTTGATTTGGTCTCTAAGAGTAAAATTGAATTGTATTGTATTGAAGTATGGTGTGTAATACAGACATGGAGCATCAAACAGTGACCTTTGGTTTTTCTTGTGCTTCCTTCTCCTTTGGAGGCCAGGCTTTAGTGTATCTAAGGAGACCTGGTTGGCAGGTAGTTTCAGAGTTTCATTTCTGAAAAAATGCTTTTAAAAACTGCAGTGCAATGAGCAGTGGTGTTATTGGGGCCCAGGCTGTCCTTCAGTGAAGTCAGGCCTGTAATGTTCATGCTAGCACAGTTTTCAGTGGTTCCACAAGTGATATGACTGAGCAACCATATTTTGACTGCTCTTGTGGTACTTTTACAATAAACTCCTAGAGAACTTCCACTTTTTTTTTTTTTTTTTGAGCATGTATTAAAAATTAAAAGCCCAAAGCATTTCTAGCACTTTTGCTGTCTGCACTCTCCAGAGGACAATCAGTAACAGGCTGATAGAATCTTCTTCTTCTGTACCTCCCATTAGTCTTTCCTTAGGCTGCTTCTGCTGGAGAGTGGAAAAATGTGGCTTTGTCCTCACCCACATCCCAGGGGAAATAAGGGAGCTCTGCAAGGAATGGGGTCCTGCCCTTCCTTGTGCTTGTGTGAGTGTTTGTGCAGAGCTCACTGAACCAGTCAGGAAACTCATCATGGTGCAGGTGACCAGTTTATTGCAGGTTAATTTGGCCAGAGCCAAACCCCAGCCTTGTTCACCCCTGTTCCTGTGCAGGGTTGGGGGGTACCTGTGAGAGAGGCAGGAGCAGCTGCAGGACTGGCACCACTTTGGGAATAGCCCCTCCTGCAAGCTCATCACTGAGTCATGGCAATAGTAGAGAAAGGAAAGAAGGAAAATAAGTAAAAAAGAAAACTAGATATACTCGAGAATGTTTTTATGTTCCTTCTGACCATACAGAATATTTAAAAATGCTCATTTATTTGTATTCAAATCAGGACAGCTCAGAGCTGCATTTGGAACTTTGCATGTCCTGTGTAGGACATTGTGTGTCCTTTCTTAATTAAACAGCAAATATGTGTTTGGACAGTGGCTGATGCTATGGAAATGGAGTTTCAACCTTGAAGATTTCTTACCCAGCTATTAGCATAATAATTGTTTATAGTAGAATGCATTACAGCTTTCTTTTAAATGTCTCAAATTGTGTCTCTTTGTTGTGTTTTCTTTTTCCTCAATAACATTAAAGTTTACCTTTTTTTCCCTGGTTTTTTTCCTTTTTTTTTTTTTAAATTTGAACATGTCAGGATGCAGAATATGGTACATTATTTAATTCTTTCTTTTTGTTTTTGAAATTATCTATGGTTAGCTTACGGAAGTTGGTATATGCAAAAACAAAACAAAATCCTATGTAAGCAAGCAATACTGACAGTCTAAACCAGAAGTTATTCTGATGACTGATTGACTCCAAAACATTATTTAGGTTAATGAAAAACTTCTACAGAGTGTCAAGGATACTTTTAATATTTGAATTTTATGGTATAGCTTAAAAACTATGTAGAATTTATGGGGTTTTTGGTTTTTTTTTGGTGGGAAATAGTTCTTTGGTGTAAAATTCTAGCAACCTCATTGCCAATATTTGAGAGCATTTATTTTGTTCTTGGGTCAATGATTCCTCTTCAGGAGAATAGGCCAAGTAATAAGTAGATGAGAGATAATGTGCCTTTTGCTAAGATTTTGTCTCAATCCTCTGCAGAGAGATGCTGATGTAAACTATAAAATGGAATATCTGCACTACATCTGGGAGGTTTTTTTTTTCTTTTAAACTGTGTAACTGTTTATCAAATTCAGCCTCTCTGCTCCTTGCAAAGTTTTTTTCTGTAAAAGTATCTGAATGTTTTTATGACTTTTTCTATATATGTAAGATGCAGAGTTCACTAAAAACAAACTTGCCTTGTATGACAATCCCTGACAGGCAGACACCTGACATGATGGCTCTTTAATGTTTTAGATTGGGAGGGAAAACATATATTTACGAAAATAAAAAGTCCCAAACAAACTCTATTGTTAAGGAGGGATTACCTTAGGAAGAACTGGTTTAAAAACCCAAAAAGTTTGTACAGTCAGCATGACTCTGCTAATAGTTCTGTTCCCAGACACATCAAGACCTCAATTTCCTCACAGCAGTGAGTCTATTTCCTCACAGCAATAGAAAACACCAGATTGTACTGGGATATCCAAGTGGAAGATAATCACTGCTGAAAATGCTTGTCTTGTCTTTAATGCCTTGGAAAAGTGACTTGGTTTCACTGATTCTAATATTATATATGCTTCTTTCTGTAGAGCAGTAAAAGGTTTTGAGTTGCTCCCATTTGCATCAGTTTTGGTCCTTTCCTGAGATTCTTTTTATGGTCATTATTTAGATTGTGGTAACTTTCAGAGATTCAAGTGTGAAAGCTGCAGGCAAAGATTATTCTGCCTCCTCTTTTGGGGGTTAACTGAAGGTGGCAGGACTTTGGGGCTGTAATTTGGACAACTGTAAGACTGATAGAATGTTTGCTTCTTTGATGGGTGTGACAGCAGTGTCTTGAATAGTCAGCCCCATGAGAAATGTGCTGGTCTAAACCAAAATTAATTTGGCTTGCAAACAGACCCTGTACAGTCTTTGAGAACTGGTGTAAAACATGCCCAATGGAGGATATTTCAAGTAATGGAGTAGTCATGTTTCTAACGTGTGTGTGTATATATATATGTTTATAACATGTACATATATAAAAAACATATATATAAAAACAAATATGTTTATAACATGTATATATATGTAAAACATATATATATAAACATATATATATGTTTATAACATGTGTATATATATACATGTTCCTCAATGTTTCCACCCTAGACCTACAGGATTATCAATGTAATATGTTATCTAAGTG
The DNA here is from genome assembly GCF_028551555.1 of Melozone crissalis. Taxonomy (NCBI): domain Eukaryota; kingdom Metazoa; phylum Chordata; class Aves; order Passeriformes; family Passerellidae; genus Melozone; species Melozone crissalis. The sequence goes on from NW_026535790.1 coordinate 4,423,857, forward strand.
TTAAAATGGGCAATGAAGTGAAGATGTGCAGTTCAGGAGAAAAACCCAAAAAACAACCAACCAAAGAAAAGCCAACAAACCCAACCCTTTTATTGGGTCTGTGCAGTGTTAGGAGGAGGCTCCTGGCTGCCTGCCATCCCCAGTGCTCTGATACCTGGCTGACGCTCAGTCTGGAGCACAGAGGCTCTCAGGGGGCTCTGGGGAGCACCCACAGGAGGCTGTGTGGCTCAGGAGTGAGTGCACCTGGAACACAAATAGCTCATTCCATTTCTGCACTGGAACCACCCCTGCCTGCTCATTCTAAATCACAAACCCAGGAGATCCACTGCAGAGACAGAACAACAGAGCCCTCTGCTCCCAGCTGCTTCTCTGGGTGCTTTTCTTCAGGTTCTTCTGACTTTCCAAAACTTCAGATAAAACCAAGAAGGGTTACTCAATGTGCAGAGTACTTGCTCATCTTGGGACATCTGCAAACTGAACAGAGTAGGAGGCTAGAAAGTTCTTTTTGAGGAATATCATGTAGTTTAGCTTTCTTTCTGATTTCTTTGCCAATTTTACAAAGTCTTGTTATGGATGAAAAAGATGAGGAACTCGCACATAAAGCCAAGAATTTATTATTAATGTAATTGAGATCTGAAGCCTTGTCAAAGAGTTATTAATAGTACAGTTTTAATTTTTACAAAAAGGATAACAAGCTATTATGGAACAAGTCTCCAGAATAATAAAGCAGTCAAAGTTGATGCCTGAGTAATTGATGCCCTCCATTCTAGCAAATGGGGACATATAAATGCTTTTTGTTGACACCTCACAGGATTGTGTCAGCAAGTCTAAATTTTTCAGAGAAATGAAAGGAACTTGGAGACATTGTTGTCACAGCACTATGCAAGATTCTGTGGTAGTGCTAGCTCTTATTTCATAGAGAGGTCAGGCTGTAAATGCCTCCTGGAACTCAGCTCTGCCTGGTGTTCTCTTTTATCCTGCAGCAGTTTCATTCCACCACTCTCAGTATTGAAAGTGATGTGTGCATATTTTTAAGCATATGTCTCCAATGTGGAAACTTCAGAGTTGCCTTTTCCTTCAGATTTTACTCCTATAGCAGCTTTCCTATACCTAATAAAATCATATCAACTTTTAGTCCTTTAATCCTCTTTTTGTTTTTCTCATTCTATCACAATATTATTGTTGACTCTTTCTGCACAGAGATAGGAAGTTTGCAGTGTTCAGAGTTGTCTGTTGCATCAAGTCATGGCAGAAATAATCTGCATTATCACATTGCTTATTTATATTTCATCAAAACTGCTTTTTCTGGGCTCAGCTTTGACTGTAAATGGAAAGCTTTTTCCTGCTCTAGGAAAACATTTCTTAGGAATGTATAGAATTTGGAATGGACTTATGCTATGTGTTCTGTGGCTTGTCTGCCTTGATTCCTGTTGTTCCCAGCATTTGGGTTAAAGTTAATTTCCATTAAACAGCCAGAAGTGTCTGTGAGTTGATGCAAAAAAAGCAAAACTGCATTATCTCAGCTCTTCATTATGGGTAATGATAGGAAGGCAAGGAAATACTAAAAGTAATAGGCAGCCATGGTGGCTGATTTGTCAAAGGAGATGTATAATTTGCTTTGTGTGGGAGTGTTTGAATTTTTCAAGTTCATGGGTTTGGAAAGCACCTCAACACAGACTATCCAGAAGTTTAATTATCTTATTCTGTTAGGTTAAATTACTAAACAACTTCTTCAAAGATGCTGTTCTGTGTTTGAATAAATATAATATGCAAAAATGTGAAAATTGCTGCTGGTATGATACTCAAGTGGGATGTGGTGGCTTTGTGGTGTCATATTTTGAGATGTTACCTAAAGACACACAAAAGGACACTGTCACTCTGTTATTAATGTTAAAAATTGTTGATGCTGTGTGAAGTGTGTTTTTTCTAATTAGAGAAAAGCTGTAGAGTACCATTTCCATAATCAACATGGGAACAGAAACTCAGCAAAATTTCATGTATTTGCACTGAAACTGCTCTTCAGCAACATAAAAATGTCTTTTATAACATAAAGGCTGTAATTAGAAAAAGTCAAATCAGTTGGAAACGATTAAAGCCAGAACAGGCTAAGCTGCCTTCTAAATATTTGTCTGGAGATTAGCCCCACTCTTACAGCCCCTGAGAAGCATCTTTGATTTACTTATAATGCTTGACGTGGCAAAGATAATCCTGCAGAAGGCAAATGAACACAAATTTAGATGTGCTGTTTGGCTCTCTTTGTTGATTTGACAGGAGGCAGCATATTGGAAGTGATGTTGGAGAAATGAGTATGGGGTCACATTAGACAAATTGCTTAACACCCTCCCACCTCCCCCCTCCCTGAACATCATTTTAAATTCTTTAAAAAAAACTCCTCATTCTTTGAAGCTTTTAGGATGCACTTTAGAAGTCCACGTGGAATAATTTTCCGTGTGTCTGTGAGACAGTTGATGTGAGTCTCATTGTATTTAAAATTATAGTCCTGAGATGGAACTTTCTGCTTGTTGCTTGTCTGACATCAGCTATTAAAATGCAAGTAAAGCTTGGCAGGTATAAATTTGAAGAAGAAAAGAAATTATGTAAGAATATGAGGATTGTTAATATTAATCAGCTAGTTGTGGAAGAATGGTGGTTTACCCTGCAGAAGGGTTCTGCTGGAAAAACAAACAAACAAACAAATAAACCAAGCTTGGGGTGGTCAGTTCCTTACTGACACCCCTTAGTTCACTTCTGGTAACTAGAAAGCAAAAGAGAGAGAATTATTTGGGTTGGCAAACTGGAAATATGGTTGGAAATATGGACTGGCCATTGCACTGGCTTGCAGATTTAATGGTGTGAGCAGAAATGAATTATTATAAAAGCCAGCCTGTGTTTGGGATATTGATGAACTTCCATATTACTGTTTACCCTTGATTGCACCAGGTGTAACAGCACAGAATGGTGAAAATTGCCAGGCATGTAAAGCCTGATTTAGTGTGAGTTTGGGATTCAGCAGAAGTCAGCTTCTTGGCGTAGATCAAGTTTATACTTTGTGTAGTTTTCATTTATAATCTCCACAGCAACCCAAACTTTTTGTTTAGCCGGTGAAAATATAATCAGCATAATATATTCTCTTACTGAATTTTAAACAAGACCATTAAAACTCCTTTAACGTGCTAAAGTAAGCTTCAGAGAGGGTTTCCATTTCATCTTTGCTGAGCTGAGGCTGCAGCACTCTTTGCCTTTGCACCACAGTGAGAGGCTGTCAATAATTCAATAGCCATGGCCTTGATGGGCCAAGGCCTAACTTAGACTTTAAACAGAGCCAAGCAGCTTGTCAGGGTGTGATGTGCTGTCAATGCCTGACTGATCTATACTGCATGAATTCTCCCCCAGCTCTTGATGTATCCCTGGGAATAAAAAGAAAGCAATTTCAGAAGTAGACCTAGTGTGGAACACCTGTTTGTTTGGAATTTTTAATGAGGGAAAGTTGTGTTAGTGATGAAGCTCAATGAAGCCATTGCATTTTTGCTTGGAGGACCCACACTAAATTCATCTCTAATGGCATTGGTGTGTTTTCACTTCTGTCAGGAAAAGGAGCCACGGTATTTGCAAATATGTTAGTGCCTTAGAGCAAGTTCATTTGGAGCAAGACTTAATAACTAATGACAACTAATCCAAATTACCTATTTGCATCTTTCAGTTTTATTGATATTATGCTGTTAACACTCAGTTTTGCAGTAATGAAACCTTATCAGAGCTATTTGTTTTCGGATTTTCCCCCACACAGTAAGTGACATGTATGATGCATTCACATCCTTTCTAAGTGCTCTACACTGAAGTTGCTCATATTTTATGGTTTACATGGAAGCTGAGAAATCACTTGTTTTTCTAAGAAAATAGTTAAGAAAAAAAAGTAGAGCTAATGTGGCAAAGAGTCGTATTCCACTCCTCTCACACTTTATAGATAAATTTAAAAGCAGAATTATATCTAAGGTAGCTTTGAAAAGCTGCTAGAAAGATTACATGAAGTTTTACAATATTTGTCTGAGAATCAAAAAGCTAGTGTTATTAAATGCATATTTATTTATATTTCAAAGCTTTTGAATTTTAGTTGTGTTGCTAAGCTGCTTTTTTGATAAATTTTATTGGTTTTTAAAGGACAAAAGTAACATTGTTATTCTCACTCTAAATGCATTTGTATTGCTATTGTCTTCTTTACAAATTCATGTCTTAAGAAGTTTCCATATCTGCAGTAGGTTTTATGAGACATGTAGGATTGCAGCCTTCAGGTACATTTTTAATGGAGACATAAGAGAATAATAGAAAAAATAAGCATGGCCCTTTTAATGTTTTCAAAATGCTGGAAACTTGCACAGTGGATTAGATAAAATGGGCTGGGTTTTTTTTGGTAAAGCTTGTTTAATTTTATATTTAAATTTAAGTAGCTTGCTCTGGAAGTTCTCATTTTTCAGAAAAGTTGATTTCATTACTTGGGTTGCATTAATGGTGTTGCAGCTTTCATCCTGTGCACAGTGAAGCAGAGGGAACCGTACAGAATATGGTTAATAATGTTTCTGACTAAGACTTTATTTTAATGTGTGGGTGCCTCTTACTCAAGCATGTAAATGAACTGAAGCCCCCACTACAGACTGTTGAATGGAGAGACAGCCACTTTTTCTCTAAAAAAGCAATCAAAAGGGGAATTGTGCTTTCCTGCTGTCTAAGCTGCTCCTTGAACTACCCAGTAAATGGTCCTACTCCCTTTTGGTGCAAAGGGAGGCTGATTTGTTAAACTCAGAGCTCAGAATTGTGTGCAGGGCTGTTGGTTTGTGTTGATGCTGGGTAAGTGATGCTGTGTCTTGAGCAGCCAGGAAAGGGCTTTGCATGAAACAAACTTCACACCCCATCAGTTTACCTGCGTGTCTCGAGGTGCTGTGTGCTCATGGCACTTGACAGAGTGCAGAGTAATTATATCGGTGCAACAGTTTTCATGGCAATAATTTTTTTTTGTTAGGAAAGGTTGTGCATGTCAGATTTTATAGTCTTTGACAGTTTTGGCCTGTGATCTTCCAAATAATTAATTCTTCCACATTAAATAAATACTTTTGACTCTGGCTGCGTAGTTGGACAGAAGTAAGGAAAGCAAAATAATCTTTTTTTTTGTTTTTTAAATTTTATTTTGACTTTGAAAAATGCTGCAGCCTTGATGATGTGCTGCCTTGGGTGATGGGCTGAAGACTCAATGAGATTGTTACACACCATCATAAGCTGAGCTCAGAATGAACTTGGCAAGAATAAGAAAATATCCTGTTTGTAGTGCTGTGTATAAAGTGCAGGCAAGGTGAAAATACATTATTGAATATTAGCACGCTTGCAAAAATGTAAATGAAAACCATTCATGTGGGATTGCAGTGGAATGAGGGGCTGCTTCTCTTGGACTTTTGGTTACATTCTTGTTTTTTTTCTGCACAAATGAGCAAGTGGAATTTGGTTGGTTTTCCAAGCTGATCTGTGGAATTGTTGGAACACACTTGCCATGTTGGCAGATCTTTGCTCCCCCAAATTCAGTCAGGCACTCCTCTGATGCATATCTGGGCATGGATCTGTGTCTGAACAGCTGCACCATGCACATGGCAGCAACTTTTGCTAGAATTAAGATCTTCTAAGACCATTTTTAGCAAATGACATTCGAGGCTGATTCTCCATGAGCTTTTTCCTTCTCCTGGTGCACAAATTGGCCCGTGCAGGACTCACAGCTTTTGTTATCACAGGTCTCGAGGAGTGGAAATCCATCCTGGCAGACATTTGCAAATTCTTTGTATGTGACAGAGGTAAGGAAGCTCTGCAATCATCCCAGGATCACCAGTCTTCAGAACTAGATAGAAATAACCATGGATAACCATGATTTGCAAATTCTGTTGTATTTGAAATTGGGCTACTTATTACCATACCTTAATTTAGACCTCAAATTCAGAAGATATTAGCGAGGTTGTCCAGCTGGTGCTCATGGCAAAAGAAACTTTTACAAATGACAGAAGAGGTAACAACCTCCAACCCCTTGACTTTATCTAAACAATTTTTATTATTAAAGAGAAAGGAAATATTTTCTGAGGGTTTTTTTTCCCTGTTTTTTTTTTCTATTTTTAAAAATTTTTTTTTTATTCATGCCTATTTTGGCTACTAAAAGGTGCTAAAACCATCAAATGAAATAGCAAATGCACTCTCATGTGACTGAATCCTAGGGTGTGTGTATCTGCTACTGTTAGCTCTGCACATCTTGATTTCTCTTTGGATTTTAGTGTGTGTTTGATAGTTACTCACAGTTCCTTTTGCTAATGTACTCAGAGGAGAATCCTCTGGGTTTCCTGACGCTGCCTTTCCACACAGAACCATCTAAGCCCTACAAATGAAAAGGACTCTCTTAGCTTTGGAGCACAGAAGGAGCTGCATTTGGTGTAGCATGAGTTTGGAAACAGCCTTGGTTATCATTAGAAGCTCTGTATCTGGGAAGCACAAGGAGCTGCAATGGCTAGGTGAAAGTGAATAAAAATGAGGAGACTTGCAAACTGCTTTTGCTCCAGGGCTGGTTTTAATGAGCTTGTCCCTAATGAGTTGTCCCTGCAACTAGCTTCAGGCCTAAACAGATGAGGCAGGGGTTGTGCTAAATTTTTGATGGGATTTGCACTGGTTTTATGAGAAAGCAAGCAGTAGAGAGTGCAAAGTTGTGTCATGAATCTTTTACGAGAGCGGATTGTTGTCCGTCTTGTCAATAGGGATTGTAGGGCTTGATTGCTAATAGAAGACATGCCACATGCTGCTTGTGCTGACAAAGCTGCAGAAATGAGGGGTGAGCATGGCCAGGGAAGGGTTGGCTTGTCAGGAGCAGGGCCCTGATGGCCAGGAGGTGATGCCTTCTCCAAGCTCCTCTCACTGATGTTACTGATCTGTGCAAGGTGATGCTGCATCCAGATGTGGTCACTTCCAGAGGTCACTTCCAGTCAGGACTGCAGGGATCATCTTGTGTTTGTTCTGATGCACAGATGGAGCAAAAAAACTCATTCAGCATTTGATGTTTCTGTGTTCTAAGGCTTTTCCTGGTAGTCTCACCATGGATTTCGCCTTGCGTTCTCCTAGCAGTTTTTGGCTCTGGAAAATAGAACATTTTTTGACATTCTATCAAATTTAAGATTGTCTTTTTGATCCTTCCATTATGTCTATTATTACTATTAAGAACTAAATAGAATATAATTTCTTAGGTTTGACTTATCCAACAAGATTAGGTGGTCACAAAAAATGTGATTTAACCTCCTTTACTGAATTTCACATCAACTTTTGACGTTCAGGCTACAGTGTGAAAGTTTAACTGCTTGAAAATTTTGTTTCCATTTATTTGTATGTTATTATTAAATATTATCTGAGAAGTGTAGGAAAAACAATTTTTCTTTGAAAAGTGATGTTTCTAAGATGAATTAACATCTTACATTGTTCCTCAAGTGCAATTTGACTCCTTCTCTTTTATATAATTTTTTTTAAACTATATGGTGTAAGGAAGATAAATACATCTTGTTGAAGTTTTGGAAAGTTAAAATAAAGACTACTTTAGTGGGAATAAAAATTAAAAGAATTAACTAAGATATAATTCCTATAACATTATTTTGCTCCTTAAAGTTGAGCAACTGATTAACAATTGCATTACCATCTTCTCATTTTTTATAAGTATAAATAGCAGAAATGCATTCATCAGGTAATTCCAAGATGATCCTCTTTAATAGATATTCATGTCTCCATGGTATTTAATTGAAATGCAAAGTCATGGTAAATGAAGCCAAGACTTACTATATCATGTCCAACATTTTCTTTTCCTGTGTTTTAATTTTATCCTCTCTTTTTCCTGCTGCTACTTCTTATTTCTCCCATGCATATATTGTTTTTGTTTCTTTTTTTTCCTAATCTAATTCTCACTTATTTCTTTTTCTTGTACTTGGTCTTTAAAAGGTAAATAGGATGAGGAAATAGTATGTTCACATGAGCAAAAACTGCAGAAAATTACTAAAATGGCTTGCCAAAGTAGTGGGGAGGATCTCAGAATATGGTAACACACATGTGTGTGGTATTACAGAAGAGAAAATGAGTCAATATACTTGTAAAGGCTGTTAAGTAAAACCAGCTTTAATAGATGTATTGTGTAGATACTGTGTCAATGCAGGTAAAGTGACTTCGTTACAATACATCTGCTGTGGCATCAACCAGAAATGACAGATCTGTGAATCAAATGAGATGATGAGCATCTAAATCAAAATTTCAAATTAATTCATTCTAGTTTTAGCAATGTTTTGTGTTTTCTTTGTGTAATACCCAGAGCACTCAAGAATTTTTCACATCAAGGTTCTAGTGAACTTTGTTTCATGAACTTTGTATAAAGAGTAGCAATATTTCACTCTAGGGTTTTAGTAAATGGTGTGTAACTTCTGCTCTCACCATTGCATTTTAGAGCTAAATCAAATAGCAGAGTTCCAAACCTATTTTTTCCACTTTTGTAAGAGGTCACATCATGCTTCTTAACTGTTCTTTTTCAGATATCCTGAGTACTTTGCAAGTCTTCAACCTATTTTATCACAGCTCTTCCCTCCTTGCCTCCTGCTGTGTCTGCATTTGTTTTTCTTACAGCTAGAAATTAAACCAAGCAATTTCTGCTGAATTTGCTACAGATATGTGGTTCTATAAACAGGAACAGAATTTAGGAGATGTGCAAAAAATGCTCTCTTATTGATTCAGATGGATAATAAAACAACTTTGACTGAAGAAAAAGTCTGCCCTTCATTTTAAAATTTAGAATTTCAGCTCTATCTCCAAGTCAATATTTGAAAAGTTTCATGGGAATAAAGTTCTCTTAAATTTTCTCTGGCTCAAAAGCAAAACAGCAGGGGGAGAGAGGTGTCATCACAGAAGCATTTAACACTCTTCAAAGACACAAGGAAATTCTTCTAGATAAAAGCAAAACATGAAGTCAGGTTTTCTGCTGGGCAGGTCATTTCTGAAGAAGAGCAAAATAATCAGCTTCTGTTGCTAATTTTGATTAATGTGATTTTTCTTGGTGATTTCAAGCGCTGCTCCCAGCCAGCCCCAAGAGCAGGATCACAAGCACAGGGAAGCATTCCCCCATTCTCTGGGGAGCACAGTGTCAGCTGCTCTGAAGGACTGGGACTGGAGCCACAATTCAAGGGAAAATAATCCTTCATTCCCATTGGACCTGCTTTTGGAGGGGCTGATTAAAGAGGAGAAGCAGCTTTGAAACCGCGCGTTCAGTTGCGTTGCTGCTCAGTTTCACATTCTTGGGTTCCTACGCAGAGCTGAGAGGTTCCCCCTGCCCCAGCAGTGCCTTGGAGTGCTTGGCAGGCAGGTTTGCTCCCCTGGCTGGGGCCGGAGCTCCTGAGGGGTTGTGCATTCCCTGGGAGATCCGTGGGGATCATTTTGGGGCAGATCTGTGCTGTTTCTCCTTCCAGAATCTGGGGTTTCACCAGGAAGGATGGTGAAGGTTTGGTCCCTGGTGAGCTGGGGTGTACCTGATCATATTCAGCAGCTCAGGCTGTTGGCTGCTCTCAGCAGTTCAGGCTGAGACATTAATATCAATGCTATATTAATTATTATACTATATTAATTAATAATACACAAACAGTTGTTTGTGCAAACTGGAGCCTTCGAAATACATCTGCATTCTTGACACTCAGTTTCTAAGTTCGGGGTTATTCTTTTCCATTACAGTGTCCAATGTCAAATGTGAACTAAACCCATGTACACAATGCTGAACTCTTTTACCTTTTGTCAAATGAGAATATTGCCAGAAGTTGTAATGGAGGAAAAAAACCAAACAACCTAAACATGGGAAACATCAAGCCAAAGTGAAAAAGACTAAAAATATTAGAGGGGATCTCAGGCAGTTTAAACAGTCTATGGAGGTCACACAGTACCACACTCTGTGTCTTCCAAAGATGTAACAGGCAAAAAAAAAAAGAAAAAAAAAAGGTGTTTCATCTCTCCTACTTGATGGTTCCCCCCTAAATTACTTCCCCCTTGAGACTTTTCCAACCAAGTCCTTTTGTCTCACCTGGCAGTTTTTATAAAGCCAAATTCTCAGAAGAGATGATGATTGGCTTTTAAAAAGACATTTACTTTTTGCAGGGCCTCAACAGAAGCAAGAAACTAAGCTGTGTTTTAAAATTTGGCCTTTATTTTGAGGATGAATTAATGAATTAATGTGTATTTGCCCATTCTCAGCTAAGACATAAATGAGGTTTACAAACTGAAGATTGTATTCTTCAGTCATGTGAGTTTTTTTGGGTTTTGTTTTCCTGCCTGTGTCTTGTGAGAAATGTTCAGTCTTTGCCTTTTCCTGTTCTGTCCTGAGATGTGGTTGTCATCAGAACAGCAGCAAAAATCAGTGCTTCATATGTATCATTTTAGCATAGTCCTAAATTAATTTTAACAGTTTAAAAAATAATTTACTTAGTTACTGCATTGTGTTTGATTTAGAGGTGCAGCCTGAGGTATCATTTTGCTCTCTAACACTAACTGAACTTAGGTTTGGATTTTTTGATGAAGTTTCTTTTCAATCAGCAGGAAAAACTTACCATTGCCATGTCAGTTTAGGGGCTGGGAAAATTACAGTACATTCCTTCTTTTTGTCCCTTACTACAGTAATTTTGTAATTTTGGCCTTTAAACTACACAAGAAACCTTCCTTTCTTCTCCTCATAGGGACAAGGTTTACAAATAGAGCAGATGTTTTATCTTGGAAACATGTTAAATAGTTTTTCTGTGGCTTATGCAAATGCCAAATGCCCATAGTTTTACAATAATTTTTAATATATTGGTTATCTTTCTTTCATATGTATTTCCCCTCAACTTTAGTGTCTTTTAAATGCTGAACACCTAGAGGATTTTCCCTAAAATGAATTATACATGTGTTTGCTAGGCTATGTTCTAGCTGTGTTAAATGTAACCCGGTATAACTTTGGTGAAGCCATGGAAGGTTTGTGTTATGTGTAAAGATTTTCAGGCTGCAGATTTCCATTTGTAGGTTTCAAACAGCTCCTCACAAACTCTTGGACTGACAACACAGGAACATTTTTGTCTGTCAAGCAGGCTGGCCCCCTGTGCAGAGCAGCCTGGTTCAGAGCTCTCCCAGGGCCCTTCCCTCCATCCCATCACACCACACTCAGCTGCCAGCACTCCTCCTGGGACAGACACAGAGGAGCTGCAAATTCAGATGTGTTTTAGATGTCTGGGGATATGGATAGGGGTGATCGGCCTTCGTCAGAAGTGTCAGAGTGGTCTGAGCGCGGCAGAGCAATCAGGTGAACTCAAGCAGTCTGGGTGTCCCTGGTGTCTGCTCCTTCCAGCATGATTCCTTGGAAAGTGGCATTTTTGTGAGGCACCAGGGCTATCGAATAACTCAGCTATTTGCATAATTGTGACAGTGGTCACAAGGGTTCTTGGATGAGGGAAGAGACGAGAATGTTGACTCTTTGATCAGAAAGCTTGATTTATTATTTTATGATATATATATTACATTATAACTATACTAAAAAGAAATGAAGGAAAGGTTTCTTCAGAAGGCTAAGCTAAGAATAGAAAAGAATGAGTAACAAAGATCTGTGGCTCAGACAGAGAGTTCAAGCTATCTGGTCTGTGGTTGGCCATTATTTGTAAACATTCAAGATGGCCCAATCAAAAAAATCCACCTGATGCATTCCACAGCAGCAGATAACCATTGTTTACATTTTGTTTCTGAGGCTTCAGCTTTTCAGAAGAGAAAATCCTAAAGAAAAGGATTTTCACAAAAAGATGTCTGCGACACGTAATAGCAAAAGTGCATGTTGCGGCGCTGATGGTGAAATTAGGTTTATTAACTTTGTTAGCTAATTTTGCTTTCTTCCCTAGCAAGAGGCTGACTGAGCATTGCAGTGTGAGTGCTCCATCACAGCCACACACAGCCTGCACCAAATCCTCATCTCGTTCAGCCGAGCCCACTGGCCAGCCCTGCTGCTCACCTCCCAATTCCCTAATCTAATCTAGCTCTGTGGGGTTTATGGGGGTTCATTTAGGCAGCAGAAGCTGTGCTGGCATTGTTGCACGTGCCAGCAGCAATTTGTACCATCTGGGTATGGAAAGGAGAGGTTAGTGCTACTACGGAGAAAGATCTTTATTCTATTACTAAGCCAATATAATTCAAGAGTGGCTGCAGAGCAATTTGAAACTGAGAAATGGGCAGCTCTGTAGTTCTAGTGAAATGTCAAAGTATAATGAAACAAGGGAAACGTACTGCTTTGTGGTGTGAGCCAAGTTGCAAGCAGGTGGCAGCAGTAAATATGTATATAAATAACAATATGGATGAAATGTCAAGGTTTCCAGCTGGCTTTGTAAAGGCATTTCAGGAATATTATAGTTAGAGTAACAGCACAGCGTGACCACTCACTACAAATATGTATCATTTCAAAATGCATATATTTACATTAAGGGCTCAGGTGTCCTCAGGTTTTATCATGCTTAAAATTTAGATTTTGGTCAAAAACAGCCTAAGAGTATGGGAAACCCCAAACCATGCTGTTTTATGGGAGAGCTGCTTCCATCTGACACCTTGTTACTTCACGTAATGAAACCTGCTGTGGTTCTATCTTTTAAAAATTAATGTGATTAAGACAATGAGCTGTGTGTGGAGAGATGTCTGCTTGCCAAGCCCCTAAACTCACATGGGATGAAAAATGCACTCAGGGCCTTTTCTGGCTGGGACAGAAGTTCACACACAGAGACCTTTCAAACTGGAGAGTAAAAACTTCAGTGCCCTCTTTAGGACACCAGAGTTCTACCTCCTGCTATCAGTTCAATGGTTTTATTAGCTTTGAGGAAAGAAATTCTCTATGATCAACATTATTAGAGGCTTCACAATAGAGAGCATCAAAGAAAAAGAAGAAAAAGCATTCCAAAATAGATGAATGTTTTTTTCTGTTTAGCACGTGGCTGTTCATACCACCTTCCCTGAAATAGCTCTGAGATGTTTCAGAAATTTTCAACTCAAATATTGCCAGTTATGTTGCAAGCAATTCACATATTGACTGGAAAAGTGGATAATGACAGTGACCTCTTAACAAAGCCTCTAAAGGCAAATGTGTTAGCAGTTGTTAAACAACACCTGGATTTTATTTGCTGTGTTGGTGCTTTAGAAAGCAGCATTAGCATTGCTTTGGGCTCATCCATGTGTCCTGAAGATCAAGGAACTTTGTTTACATTCCAGCAATTTGTAAATATGAGATGAACACAAATTAAACTGTTTTCAACATATTATAGGAGTAATTTAGATTTATGTCAAGGGCTAGGACATTATTTTCCAACACCGTTGCCTTTATTAGTTTAAATACTTTTAAAAGACAAATAATGAAATTATGAAGTCATTAGAACTAGAGACTACCAGTCCACTAACAGGAATTAGTACAGTAGGGGCTGATAAATCACAGATTTGGGTTGTCAAAATAATCCTAAACTGGGTAATGAGTTTTTGTAACTAAAGCAGATCTCCTTATAATGCAGAGTCACTTAAGCACATCTGTTACATTGATGTATCACTAGTTTTATGGACCTGGATTAATTCCAGAGTAAACAGTGAGCACTCTGCTGCAAGGCTGTAAACATAGACACAAGTCATTCATCCTGAAATCCCCAAGCAGGATTTGCCAAGGGGCTGAGTGCCTCAAGTATTTTACCCTTTTTGATGTACAAAGATGCTACAGTTGTGCATTCTGTAATGCTGGGGGTCAAAGGCGGGGAGGTGGCAAGGTTTTCTCCTTTCATTACTCATGGTCAAATTTGCCTCCCTCTAGGATTGAAGTGCTCTGAGTCCTGAAGGTGTTCCAGGAGTTTATGAAGTGTTATGAATTTGCTAACAGTGAAATCTGCAGTTTTCCAAAATCAAAAGTCACCCAAAGTACAGGTACCCAATGAGGAACAGATTTTCTAAAACTAAATACCATACTTCTGAATTCCTCTTCCAAATCCAGTGTGAGTCTCTAGGCTGGAAGAATCACAGGGCCTAAAGCCATTAATTGCACATGAACTGTGTTTAACCTGATTTTAGATTCTTTTTAGCCATCTTGAAATCTTAGAACATTTTAGAGGTTGAATTAAACATTTCATTCATTCCATCCCTTCCATTTATTCCATCTTGTGGCTTTTGCTTTGACATGCCTTCCCCTTTTGGCCATGGTATTGTTGAGACAGTTGTGAAGAGATTAAACTTTTCTTCAGAAATTCACATTGGGAGCAGGTTCAAAAGTGCAAAGTAACTTCTCCTTGTTGTTGTTTTTATTTAATGCATGCTAATACTGAAAACATGTCCTGAGATGTAGAAATGGCTGCACAGTAATGCTCTGCACTCTTTATAGAATTGTGGTAGGTAAGACCTTTTGTTTTGTTATTTTTCATTGTGCAGAGATTTCAAAAAACAGGGTTTAAACTCTTCTAGTACAAATGAGCCATTTCATTTGTCATTGGTACCAATCAAATACAAGAGTGGAGAAGTCTGGGTTTTTTTCTTTATTAAGGCCCCAAAATTACAGCAAAAAAGCAGAGGTGCAATAAATGGTTTCAGAAGGTCAGGGTATGTAATTTACTTTACAGAACTGAGTTTTAAATTGTCTGATATAAAGAGTCAATCTTGCTTTTTTAGAAGTGTTAGAATATCAGATAAGAGAGATTGAACAAAAGGTAATTACTACTGAAAAAGAAAAAAAAAGCCAAATCCAAATGAATTTATGGAGGAACTTATTTCAGGTAGTGCTTAATTTTAAAGGACTAACAAATTTAAAAGACTGATATTTTACATATTCAAATAAATCCTTGGTTCATTATAGAAAATGTAAAGGTGGCTAAGTGAGAAAGAGAATACTTAGTAGCTCTAATGTGAGGGAGAGCTTGGAAATGGTGCAAATTAAGGATTGTAAGATTTAATTTCCAGGTGGCAACCTTAAGATGACAAAAAGTTGGTGTAGGGGAAAGCAAGCTCTTGTTTGTGGAGTGTCATATGGGAATTGTTCCATCTTGAGTAAAGGCAGACTAAAAATTATGAGTTCAGCCTAGGGAAAATGAGGAATAACTTGTAATTTAGGTGGAACTTTAATGGCATTTTCATCTGTTCCTAAAAGTATCAGAATAAATTTATTGGGCATCTTCCCAGCACTTAGAATAATAGAATCACTTAAGTTGTATCTAGGATTCAGATCTAAATGTAACAGTGCTGGATCCATGCCCAAAAAGAAGGAAAACGTGATGTCTTCTGTCGAGATCAGTTTGGGGGTTTTAGGCTGGGCTGAATGTAGAGTACAGCCTTGCACCCAAACAACGGAAAAATTCAGAAATATTTCCAGTTGAAAATCTGAATTCAGAATCTGAATCTTCTTAATGGGAGCTGGAATAAGCCTCAGAGGTCTAAAGACGATGAATTTTAGGAAAGTCAGAATAATTATTTAAAATCCAGATGTCTGTCACATTATTTGTAATAGTGGTAGGTCATGAAATATTAAAGGAGTTTTTAAGGATGAATTTATTTTTAGGATTATGTATCTTTAATGTCAGTGAACATTATCTTTAATCGTCCCAAATCTTGTCTAGAGGGACGTCTCTTGTCTTGCACTCTGAGGAGCAAGAGTTAATTTATCTTTACTGGAATTTTACCCAAGGTCTTCAAAAATGAAAATTATTCTTATCAACAAGGATTTAGTTTAATTGAAATAAATAGGCAGATTTTACTCCAGTTCTTAATGGAGATATACACATAACATATAGCATATACCATATAACATATACATATAGCACATATATAACATATATATGTGTATATATATGTATAAAAATAAAAAATATATAAATTATTTATATATATATATATATAAATTGGGAGTGTTATTATCTTCCATAACTTACAAAAGATTTTCTGTGGATGATTCCAATACAGCCTCTGCTTTTAGCCATTCAGAGGTAGTTGTATATCCTTCCAAGGTATCTGTATATCCTACCTATCTATCATTAATATGGATATTTAATGTCCTGGGACAAAGGTACAAATGACAATTGAGCCTTTGGCAGATGTGCTATTTAGTGTGTAAATAATGGATAAATATTTTGGTTTTATTCAGCTGATCTATACAGTACTTGCCACTTCCTCTGCAGTTGCCAACTGAACACAGCTCCAATATAAAGTAACTGGAGTGGGATTTGTGAGTGTCATGAATTTTTAGCTGTTTATATGATATTTTTATAACCAAGTATTAAATAAGACACTAACACGTGGAACTGGGTTTAAATGAGCACAAGGCTCAGATCAAAGGAGGGAACTCTCTCCTGAAAGGACAGGTCACTGCTTTTCCCTCACAAGTGATCAAAGCTGCCTTCATTGAAGCTGTGGTTAAGCACTGCTGCAGCATCATGGTTCTTAGGGGTTTTTTTATTTCTTTTCCACATCATTTTGCTGTACCCCCTACAAGGGCAGTGAAGGACCTCCTAGAAGAAAGGACAGCGTGTGTGGCAGAATTCCCCATGTGGCTCCATCACATTTGGTTTAAACATTTCGTATTCATATTGAGTCCCTTTTATGCTGGTTTTATGCTGATTATACCTAGAGGCCATTAAATGTTAGCAGATACTTTATATTTGCAATAGTGAATGCAATACATGGTTTGAAATTCTTTTAAGGGGGGATGTTTGACATGGAGCATGAACATATTAAAGTGCATGTACTTCCAGAATCTCATAGAGGTTGAGGACATTTTTTTTTTCTCTTTTAACTCCCTAGCTGTAGCTTATGGCTCTGAGGTGGGGCAAATGAGGTAAATTTTAACCATCCATTCCTGTGATTTTGCTGCTTTGAAATATTAACCCACAGAAGTTCATGCAGATGATCATGTTTGTTTATTCAGGCAGTCCTGAATATGATTTTAAGGACTGTGCTGAGGCATCTAAATCTGGTTCTATTTTATTATATTCCCTAGAAGTATTTGAGTTGACATACTGGAGGTATGAAGTTTAATGTAAAGGAGAGCTGAGCAGAGTCTGATGTGAATAAATTTCTGGGTCTTTCTGAGCTTTCACTGAGGAAAGTTCTTAACTGGTTGTAAAATAAGATTTTGTCTGTGGAGGGAGAGAGCAGCGTGTTTGGAGTATATGTAAGAATAGAAAGAAAAGTTCAATGAGCTGAATTTTAGTTTTCAGAGCACCCCAGGAGCTGTAACCTGACATAAGGCATGTTGTAGGCAACCAATATAATTTGTTTCTTCAAGGAGAAGAAACAGGGATGTGTTCTAGACAGGGCTGTAGATCAGTTCGCAAAGGAGTCTGAAAGTTCTGGAATTCTTCACTTGTTCCTTGCCTTTATTATCAAGAATAGTCCTTCTTCAAAGTGAAGGAAATAATACAGATATATTCAAATAATATATATTACTTCCACATTTTTCTACACCATAAATGTAAAATAAAGATGGCCTGAGTGTTATTTCTGTCATGTGGGTGGCTCACACTTTTAGACAAGGTGGTCATTTAGATGAGAATTAGTGTATTATAAATCTTGTTTAGGATTTCAGAACTGCCAAAGTTCTACAGGGATACAAACTTTGGGAAGCTGAAAATAGCATTCCAGAAGTTAGCCTGTTTACAAATGTTTTCAATAATTTTTGAAATGCCGCTTATTGATATTTAGAATACATAGGTTTGAACTATTTAGAGTGCTGATGTTGCTTGTATGTACTGTAAATTGCCAAAAAAGAGAATTTCAGTTCTGTTAACCTGTTAACTTGTTAACAGGGATTCAGCCTAACCTGGTTAAAATAGGGTGGATTATTTTTCCTCAGGTTTTACTTTTTTTCAAGCAGACCTAGTTTAGTCTTAGCCTCATAAATACATCAGGAAAATCTGTTGAAGTGGAAAGAAGGTAACAAGCTGTGTCTGAGAGCTCTAGGATTAAACACATCCAGCAAAAATATTTGACAGAGCCTTTGAACATCCTGTTCAACAACAAAAAGAATGAAAACATCCCATCTTCTGTACCCTGTTTTTTATCATCATAGGTACATGAAAGAATACACATTTTGCAAATGAATTGAAATAGGACCCCATGTGACCTACCTTAAATTTGAACTAAGCTTGAAGTGTACTTATGTTAGAATTGGTGACAATTAGATTTCTTGAGAACTTCAAATCAGATATATTGAGGTCAGATAAACATGACAAGAAGTCCAGATATCCTTACCTATTTATAGTTTACTGTGAAACTTAGAGACAATAAGGAATTATGCCCTAATTTTGGCAGGATAGAATAAGGGTGAAGGTTCCAGATTTTTTTCTATAAAGAAAAGTTCTTATTCAGTATTTATCAATGAAAGGTGTCATCAAGCCCTTGATTGTGAATGGTGATTCACTCATTTTGTGCGCCCATTGGAGCCACTTGGACTTCAGGTGTTTGTCAGAGCAGTTGAGCAAATCTGTTTCACAAAGAACACGTGTGAGGTCTGTGTTTGGTGTGGTAAATCATGTATGGTGAGGCTCTGGGAAAATTGTTCTCTTTTATGTGGATCTATCTTAGTGCTTCTTTTGCTTTTGTGCCTGCTCATGGGGCTTTTAGACATTTCATAAAACTTGCCATGAGATGATCATGGGAGATCCTGCAACATCTGCTTATGGCTTCTTCCTCCTTGTGAGAAAAAAAATAATCAGACAAAACACACTTATTTGGGTATCAATGCTTACTGCCTATTGAAGTTGGGCTAAGATGCTGCTGATGCTTCTCCTAGTTTCTGTACAATGTTCTGAAGTGAGAACTAAAAGCATAGCTTTTATACAGGTTTTATTTTTAATAATTTTTAAAGGCTGTTGCTGATAACTAGCTAAAAGTTTACCCTTTTATCATGCTTTTATCACCAGTGTATATAATTTCCTATGGAGATTCCCTAAAGAAAACAAACTATAAAATTTGGAAAAACTTTTTTTTTTTTTTGATCCATAAGAAAAGTTATCATCTGGAGGGTTTTATCACATGAATGAGTGAAAAATACTGTAGAATATATTTTAGAATTATTTAAAAGTCATCACTGCAAACAAAGTGGTTTATTAGAATGTTATGACCTATATCTATTTGGATGAAATATGTCAGATAGAAATAATTTGTTCCTCATGCCTGAAGTAAGCACACATAATTAACTGTGAGAGATTTCATCTGACTGAAAAGAAAACTTCTGGGCTGAGAGATACCTAAGTAGGAAATTGCTTCATGGGAAAAGAAGGATTTTTAATCATCACATATAGTAAATATTTAGGTCTTTGGCTTTAGTAGGCTGCATGGCAAAGGAAAAATTAGAGGCACTTGCAGATGTTCCTTAAATTTAAATTTAAACTTAGCTGCCCATATTCTTATGGTGGATCCCCACACAAACAATGAGGATTGAACATTTTTTATCAGTCCTCCTGCCTCCCTGTGCTTTCTCAGTCAGGCTTTTCTTGCTGGGTAAGACAGCACTGTTATTCCCAGTTGTGGAGGTGCCAGTGGAGCAGGGATCTGGCTGTTCCCAGGTGTGGAATTGCCAATGGAGCACAGATCTGGCTGTTCCCATGGGGGAAAGGTGCCAGTGCAGCAGGGAACTGGCTGTCCTCAGGTTCCCAGGTGTGGAGGTGCCAGTGCAGCAGAGATCTGGCTGTTCTCAGGTGTGAAAGGTTCCAGAGGAGCACAGATCTGGCTGTACCCAGGTGGAAACACCAATGCAGCAGGGATCTGGCTGTCCCCAGGTGGAATTGCCAGTGGAACACAATCTGGCTGTTCCCAGGGGAAAAAGGTTCCAGAGGAGCACTGATATGGCTGTTCCCAGGTGGAAATTTCAATGGTGCACAGATCTGGCTGTTTCCAGGTGGAAATGCCAGTGCAGCAGGGATCTGACTGTTCCCAGGTGTGGAAGTGCCAGTGGAGCACTGATCTGGATCCCCAGGCTCCTTTTGAACTGGGACCAGTAAATGCCCATCCCAGTGCTGCTCTGAATGAACCCCTCTCCTGCCATGTCTATAATCTGCCCAGGCATGCACTCATCAATATTTTCTGTGATCTAATAGCAGCTATTACTGATAGCTTAAGTGATTTCAGCTGTTGAATCTGTTCAGTGTTTAGGAAATCGCTGTTGGGGTTGGCTGACTGGTGTGACTGCACAACTTCCAAAATCTCATGTGCTGGCTGTATTTCTCCATCACAGTGAAGTGTGCAAGTGATAGCTAAAATACACAGAAAATGCATATCTGAAAAGAAAAAAAACAATTTAAATGAAAGGCTATTAGCATAAAACCATTTTTTAAAATAATATGGTAAATATAGATGTCTTGTAAATTATGATTTACTCATTAGGTTCCCAGAAGCCTTTCCTACCCTGGTGACCCAGGGCAGTGTAGTTTTCTTTGTTTACTTTATGTGAACAGATAACTTGAATTCCCTGGATAAATCCTAAGTGACACTTAAAGTATTCAAAGAAGTGGTTTTTTTTCTAGTGCACGATACCATTTCTAAAGAGTTTTTCTCAATACATTCTTAAACAAAAAATAATTCTGAAAAACACCAAGTCAGGGCAAGTTCATCTTGCTGGGAGATGTGAGAAAATTCAGCTTGTTGCCTGAAAAACAGAGGAATGCTGAAAAATGAACTGTTTTAACAATTCAGTTTAAAGTTTAATCACATTAATCCTATAGTAAAATGATTGTTTCTCTTGTTCTCATCCCTCTCCTGTCCGGTACAGCCCACAGTGCCAGCAAGCTGTGCTGCCTTTCCTACCTGCACAGCTCTTTCCTCTCAGGATGGCCACGTGGCAAGGACTGCAAGTGTTTATCTGGGAAAAATAGCATTATAAATGGCATTACATCTTTTTTTGTTTGCCCCTTTTCAGCTCTGTCTTTATAGGGAGTAAACAGAGGGGAACAAGGAGAGGAGCCAGCTCCAGGTGACTGGCCAGCTGCCTGTGGAGCAGCACCAGAAAGTGCTCCACAGATTGCAATCTGAAACCCATTAATATAATGGATAAAGTCTATGAAGCATTTTAAAACCTCCCTTGCCTATAGTGCTGCATTTTATAAGCTAGGTGACATCAAAAGAATTGGTTCTGGCTCAGACCAACTAATAAAAATGGATAAGGCTTATTTTTATGCTGAATATCAGTAAAAGCATGTGCAGAAGATTACATTTAACATTCTGGCTTTTACCCAGAGCACAAAAAAGTCTATCTTATCCCCATCCATCAGAACAGAATTTGATAGGTTTGGAGACCCCAGATTTTCATCTCCTATCAAAGCATGAAGCAGCAGCTTGGGCTTGCATGGAGATTGTGTGAACATGACATTGCTCACTGTGTTATGCTTCCTTCAGCACTGGTCAAGAAAGATGTCTAATTAGCCACAATGTTTAAACAGGATATTTAAAGTTATTGACACTTAAAGCTGATATAAAGCATTAAATGTTGTTGTTATATATTAGGAATAATGGAAAGAAATGGAAAATCTATTTCCTATAGACAAAGGGAGAAGAGCATCTTTCAGAGCCCAGTAAAAATCCCACATAGTGTTTTTTGTGCTATACAGCTTTAATTGTTGTTAATTTTTCTAGGTACCACATGTTTATTTAAGACTGATTTTTTTGGTTCAGTAGTCCAGTCTGTACCAGCATTAGCCTCCAGATCTCAACAGCAGCCTGTTTATTCTGATCTAGCTTGCCTGACTGATTCCCCAAAGATAAAATTCACTAAGTGAACTTGACAGATTCCAGGCTGTCTCCATATGGCAGGGACTGGGCTGCAGCTTCTGAAGCTGCCTGGGATTTCAAAGCTGCTCTCACCTTATTAAGATGGCAGCAGTTACATGCAAGGCAAGTTCACAGGGCTTGTTTTAATTCTTGTGGTTTCTGCTCGAGACCAATCCATACCATTTTTTGTGCATGTGAATTAGAGCAGGGCCAGAAGGGATGACTTTCTTTTCCAAATGGTGCTTACACTAGCAAGGGGTCAGGACTGAAAATGAATCTGTACCTCAGTTGTTGACAGTTTTTAAGAGGAGTTTTGGTTTAGCAGGTGCTAAATGGACCAGACCTCAAGAGATTTCTGAAAAAAAGTGATAAAAACACTGAATTTATTTGTTGCTGTGTCTTTCTTCCCTTTTGCCTTTGTGTACTGTCACTTACCTGTTGTTTGGGTTTGGGCTGTTAACAAAATAGTTTAATGCTCTTATACTAAAAATATCAAACCTATAATTCTGGCAATATCAAAATATTGAGCTGAATGGCAAGGAGCATTTTTGAGAATGCAGACCAGCTGAGGATCTTTCTGTACACATTTAAATCTGTGTGTGCAGACAGCCATAATCTGTCACACAAAAGGGGTTCTCTCAGATTGACTCAGTAGTAGTGAAAGAATGTAGTGCTGGAAACACAAAAAAATCTTAGCGTCACTTCAATAAAACCCCTGAGATGGATTCTTTGATTGTAATTGTTTTGAATGGGTTCACAGGACTAAAATAATTTACTCTGGTAGCTTTAAGCAGACCATCTTAAAATCACAGCATTAGAAAATGAGGAATTTAGAAAATATAGATAAAGTATTGTAGGTTGTTAAGGCTTGTTTATGAAATGCAGGCACTGCAAACAACAGTTCAGTAAGAAATGAGCTTAAATTAGTGTTGCTGTGTTGGGATTGATGCAGTTATATTTTTCTAAGAAAATGAAAGTAGATGTTGAGGTTTCCTTGATTATTCCTGTTCCTGACTGTCATTATTTCTCAGGAGCATGTGCATACCTGAGAGAGATATCAAAACCAAGTAACCTTTCTAAATTTCCTTTGTCCTTTTCATAGTCTCAATGGGACTAGAAGTGATCTGAGGTGAGACTTGGGAAAAAAAAAAAAGTCAGAAAAACCTCCAAACTTTTGGGAGTTAAGTTTTGTATTTAAATTTAAAGTAACTGTGTTGACTAAGACAAGCAGTGGTGTGTCATAGTATCTCCCTATGGATTATGTTGTTTCTTTGAGAAATAGTGTGTGGTTTTATTGTTTGGTTTTGGTGGTTTTTTCACAGACACAGATTTTAATTTGGGGGGTTCAGTTATCTGGAGGCATTGGGGTTTTCTGGTTATCTGTGGTTCTTGTCCTTGCATCTCTTTCATAATAGAAAGTTAGGATCTCACTTGGGATCCTCTAATCCAGTGCTACATTCCTCCCTTTTCCAGAAAGAGAAGCTCTTGTGGAACCCCTGTTCAGCATCTTCATAATTCCCATTTTATCTGGAGCTATGTGAACCTCTTTGTGAAAAATTATTTTTCTCTCAGTCATGTTACATGTTTAGAATAATCTGTATCATTTGTAATTTTTTAAATTTATCTTCAGTTAATTTGCATTTAGCTGTAGATTAGTTTGTCGCAATGACTCCCTGTTTATTTGCTTTCTGAGGCAGTTTCTTTCTGTATTGTATAATGTAGACTTGTGCCAGATAATCCCAGTAGTATTTGAACTGGGAACAGCAGGCTTTACCTCATTACTGTTCCTCTCAACATTTGTTGTGCTCTTATGAGCACATGTGTAAGAAATGTCAACTGAGTCATTATTGGAGTGGATGTTCTTCCAGCAGGTGTTTCAAAGGCAAAATTTCAAGTCTCTGAACAAAAAGAGACCAAAATTTCCAGTCAAGAATTTACAATAAGGAAACAGGTGAGCCCTTTGTCTTGGATCTGGTGCAGTTCTCTTTGCTGCCACCCCTGTGTCCTGCTGCAGGTACATGGAGACAGCTTGAATATAGCTTAAGTGAATTAAACCAAACCAAACTGCTGCACCAGGTCAGGGCTGGTGTGCAGGGACTGCCTTGGACATGGAGCCTTTCATGTTAATTCTGCAGAAAAAGCAGAAAAAGGCAAGTGGGTTTGATTTTTAACAATGCACCACCGTCATGTTGTTGAATCTGCTACAAAATTCAGACATCTGCCTTTCTGATCAGCTGTAGCAGATACATGCAGTGCCTCTTCCAGACTCAGGTTTTATTTTGCCCAAACCTATTTTAGATTTAAACTCCACAGAGGTGCCCTTTTTTCCCCCATATCTTTTCTATGTCATTGATATGAATCACTTGGTTGTTGTACATCTCTCATGTTTGTGAAGTGAGCATCTTTTTTATTTTTAATTTTCTGTTGTATGGACTAGGCAGTAGGAATTCCTAATGCCGCTGACGTAACAGTAAATTGAAGTCCATTAATTGACTGAACAATTAAACAGCTTCTCTGCTAAACATGGATGTTAATGGCCATGGAATGGCATAAAAAGGAATGATCAGAGCAGGCAGCTGAAGACACTCTGTAAACATCTAGGCTGGCTGAAGTGCAGCAGTCTGTGCTTACAGCAGGGCTGGCACAGGGAGAGGTGTGAGTGCTCATCTGCACCAAGGCAAAGTCTGAGTCTAAGCTGCTCACAGGGAAGTTTGAAGATTTATTTATTTATTTGTTTATTTATTTATTTGTTTGTTTATTTATTTTCCATCTCATCTTAGGAGTTATCTTGGCACTTAAAGAATGGCAGTGTTATGCTGGGCTTGAATTGGTGCTGGCATTGCTCAGCAGAGAGAAAAGAACATAAGAGGTCTTCAGCATCTTCAGGTTAATTTGGAAAAATGCCATCTGACCACAGCTTGGAGAGGTTTTTTAATCTTTCTAGGAAGGTTGTTTGAGTTTGAGGTGGGTTTGTTTGTTTGCTTTACCTGGCTGTGAATTTTTTGTGAGATAGTAATAATAAAAAATAGAATAGGTTGGTCACTTTAGATAGTCCAGATTGCCAGTTGTTTTTGTCATTTCATTCCCCTGCTTTTTTTCCATTATATGTTATTTTTAGAACATGGTAGGTTAAAATAACAATTGGTTTACATTCATTCAACACTGAACTGAAGTGGTGCATCTTTTACGTAATAACAACATACCAAATATGTATGGAAGTGTAAGGAGCTGTTGAATAACACAGAACACACTGGCTTAGGTTATTGCTTACTTTATTGCCACTGTTTGAAGTTACCTACAAACATTACTTTAGAATTTAATGTTGAGGAGACAGAAATATTTCTGTACTTTAGGATTGACTAACCTGTGTCTGAACTACAAAGTAAAGAAGTTTTACAATAGATATTGTTTAGGATTATTTGAAAGCTGAGGTTCATGTTGGTAGCAAAGGGGCTTCCTAAGTCAGGCTAACATGTTCATTTTAGTGAAATTATTTCAGAGTTGTGCAAGTCTTTATTGTCAGAGTTAGGATAACACCACAAAGGAACCACAAGAAATACACAAACCCCCATTGTTAATTAAAAATTGACAGTGAGTCAATGGTAGTTGCTTTGGTAGCAGGAATGGTTTGCTAAATTTAGGATTAAGGGGCCTGAGGATGCTGATTCAGAGTGCTTGTTTCCCAGAGGAGCCAAAGCCCAGCTGGTTTGTGCTGTCCCAGCACGTACAGGATGCAGGGGAGGTGGAGCAGCAGAGGTGGCAGGGCTGGCACAGCCCCACTCCTGCGCCTTGTCCCTGACCAAAACCACCTCAGCAAATAAACCACAGCAGAGTGGAGCAGGATGGGAACCCATGGAAACTGCAAAAACCTCCCTGGGTGATTGCATCATGCAAAGATAGGCCTGGGAACAGTCCTGACCACTTTTTCAGGCGTGGGGACAATGTCTCATTTCCCAGCCAGGAGCCTGAGTCAGGCTGCTCAGCTCAGTTTTCAAGGAAGAGGGCAGCTCCATGGACTGCTTCAAAATGTCTCTTGTTTGAAAAAACCAAGCTTTCATGTTGGCTTCTGCAGAGGAATTTTTTGCAGGCTAGCAATCTCAGTTTGGTTCAAACTGGAAATTTGCTCTACCAGGCTGGTAATGAACTGGATTTACACATTTCTGGAGAGCAGAGCATTAGAGACATGTTCTGTGCACAAGAAACTGGCCCAGGTTGCCTTCTGTTTTACATTTTTACTTCACTTTTCTGGGGAGATATTAACAAAATAGTTCACTATATTTAGAATGCTAATGGCAGTCAAGTTACGTCAAGAGAGGGATCTATTATTACATTGACAGAATGTCAGTGCAGAAATCAGCTATAACTTGTTCTGCATGTCATTAGCTGGAAAAATCACATGCAAATTTTCAACATTGATCAAAATTCCATTTCTCACTGATTTTTTGCTGTGTTAGACCTAGGACAGAATAAGAAATTTTTTCTTGGGTGTATTTTAGTACACAACAAAAATCGCAGCGCTCAAAGCCCATTTTTACTTCATGATAGTTTATGCATTCATTCCTCCCTTGGAAATTATGTTTACTTGAATTAGTGAAAGCTGGGTGAGGTCTTTTTACATTTAAAAGAGATTTCCCACATATCTGTCTTTGATTGTCACATCCTTCAGTGTGCTTGTCCAAATCCTACCCACATGCCGCTATGCAGATGAGGCACTCCCACATAGGGAATGTTCTGCACAGAAATCATGGAACGCCTAAGCAGCTCCTCTTTCTTTTTAAGAAATAGACTCCTAAAAACTATTCTAAAGACAGCACAATTCTGCCCACCAGCTGAGGATAATGTAGGGGTACCTTTAAAAGATATTGTTATATAAGCTGATAGAAGAAAAAGAAAAAAAATGAAGCAAAAATGGCAAAGTTTTGCTGCAGCTTTAGAAAAAGTTGCCAGCTGCCTGAGATGGCAGAATAAACTAGTTTAATTCACTTAAGCTGTATTCTATTTAAGTCAAAAAACTGACACAGATTTAGCTGGCAAACCTCTCCATGCTTGACTGAAGAAAACTGCAATGATAAGACCAGGGTAAGATTCATTTGCTCTTAATTCTTTTCTGAAGCATCAGCCATCATTCCATGGCTGGTGAAGATGCTTTTTACAGGAGCACCAGGGCTGGTGTGCTGGTTGTGCCTTGATTTGCACTTTAACACAGCTTTAATTTGCTTTCCAGATGAGAAAAGGGAGCTCTGCTCTGTTGGCCAGGGCTGCCCTTGCAGCTCCTCCTCACCTTCACTGCTCCCTGTGCTGGGGTTCCTTTGCTGCCTTCTCATAAAGTCTCTTGCCAATTGTTTTTTGGTGGTTTTTTTCCTTTGCAAGTGATTTTTGTGTCCTGTTTGGGAAGCAGCTTTGGCTCAGAGTGAGCTCCAGGAGCTCCTCAATTCCTGCTCACAGTGGGAAAACTCTGTACAGGGCAATTTATAATCCTAGGGGCTATTTGGTGATAGATGAATGTAAAACTGTCATCACAAATCATTATTTTCTACAAAAATTATGTCTTTTTTTCTATTTTTTTTCATTTTTCATTTTTCATTTTTTTAAATCTGACATTGTAGCTCAAACAAATATTTTTTAAAACCTTCCTTGTTCTCTTGCAATTTAAACTAAAGCAGACTCTAGTTTAGAAGCTGGATTCTATTATGTGTCCTATTTTTCTTATATTTTTTTCTTGTTAGTCAAAATTAATAATGATGGAGTTTGCTGTTTGATTCTTCATAGTTCAGTGATTGGTTTCCATATGTTGAAATAAGTAACTATTTAAAGCCATCTGTTTCCCTTGGAAGTAAGAGTATTTTCATTAGTGTTTAGCATTTGGCTTATAGTTGAAAAATTAAATTCAGGCTAAGTTTAAGTTGATCTTTCTGGACATTATTCAAACAAAAATGTATGGGTTATTTAAAAAGCTATAGGATTTTTTGATTGATAATATTTGAGGTGTTATTTGCATCACCGAACTCAGACATTAAAAATAAGTGTGATACACAAAACTGAGCAAGAAAGCCTCCCCCTAATTAGCTGAGTGGGATGTAAGCCATGTAGAGGCCTTATTCAAGTCTTTTCCTTAAAGGTAAATTTCTTTAATAAGGTACTGGCCAAAAGCAATTTTCTATTTCCATATCATCATTTCCAAAAATTAGGAAAGCATTTAGTTTATCACTCAAATCAGAAGTTCTGTCTCCTCCTTGCTTTTGCTCACAATAATGTGATTTCTCTGCTAAGTTTGGGATGCTACAGATATTCTCAGCTTGTTCCTGGGAAAAGCCATAAAATCCTGAGTCAGGTCACTTGGCAGTCAAGTGGAAGAGAAAACTGCTTTTCCGCTGTATTGTATTGCTTTGAATTGCAAATGTCTTTGTATTTGCTTCAGGTTTTTGTTTCATTTTGTTTTGTTTTTAATCCTGCTGTTGCACTCTCTGTGTTAGAATCTAAGATTTATATTTCTTTGACTGTTTAATGTTTCCTTTCATCGCCTTCATAAATAGTAATGACTAGCTTATGTATATCCAGGGAAGTAAGGCAAAAAGCCCTTGAGTGTGCCAAGTCTGAAAAAATTTAAATTAGTGTATCAAATGTTAGAAGAAGAGGAATTAAGGCTCTTATCAGCTAACCATAAGCCCAGAATCTTTTAAATTCTAACAATGGTGGATGCAGCTAAATCTGCCTTTACGTAAGAAAGACAATAGCAGATGTATGGTTCAAAGTTAAAGATTTCACCTGAATAAAAGCTATTTAATATATTATTCTAAATCCACAGAAAGGCAAGTTTTTATTCCGAGGTGTAGGTCACTTCTGGTAGGGGAATCCCACACTTTTTAATGAACATGTTTCTCTTTCTCATTTCTAATTAGCTGCAGCGCTTTGATTGCAGCATGCCAGCCTTCAACGCTGAGATTTCTGCTGGTAATGAAGCACTCGAGGTGGTATTTAATTAAAGCAGAGTGGTGCTAGCAAAGACCTGAACACTAATCCTTCTGCATTGCCCAGTGTCCCCTTGTGATTGTGATTGATGAGTTGATTTCTCTGTACAACTTCATTTGCATTGTGTGGCAATACCCGCAGGCAGAGGTGCTGAGCGTTTCTGGATCAGAGCTCCCCATTAGGACGAGCTAATGTGCTAAATGGGCTAGGGCTGGGCTGGAGAGCTCTCCTAGCTCTTAAGCAACCTATTAAATCACGGGTTTATGGTGGGTGATGTGACTCTCCACCGTGTAAATGCTGCTGTTTGTAATACCTTTATCTCTTTTTACCTTGAAAATACATATCCTACCACCCACTAGCTGTCCTACCCATTCCCTCTTCTATTTATCTCACTTGTTGTGTTGAAATGATCATGTCAGGTAGTGGCTGCTGTAAGCAATGGCTGTAGAGCTTCTTTTTTTTTATTATTCATAGATGTAAAATAATTTTTCAGGATTTTCTTAAACAGATAGGCATATTTTCATCCTTATTGCTAGAACTCTTAGTTTGTGACATTCTAGCTCCAATTTGGAACTTCTGTAATGCAGAACTGTTTCTTGTTTGCAACCAGAAGGTTGTAGCAGGACTATCCAGGCTCCTTATGCTGTCAGTTTGCTTGTCCCCAAAGACAGAGCCATCAGCACTCTGCCCTCAGACCTGGTGTGAAAAATGGTTCACTCTCCTGTAAAAAGAAATTTTAATAAAGTACAATAGGAGACAAAGACAATACAGCAAAGTCCATATTTTGTCCATATTTTCTACTGATGCTAAGTGTTGATAGTCACATCACTAACAGGGGTCCTTATCATATGTTCCTTGGATGGTATCCCAACCAAGCAGGCATTTTAACACAAGCATGTCTATATCAGCAATTTCACTACTGTGTAAGCTTAATTAAAAACAGGAATAAAAACTATATTTTTATAGCAAAGTTACTTTAACATTATACACATAGCATCCATTTCAATATTTGTAAAAAGCCAATACTAGAATATATAACACTGGTGTTCCTGGGATGTGCTCACATCTGACCAGATATCCATGTCATGCACCTGTGAGCATTTCCAACAGTGAGGAGAGTATTTGCTCTGGCAGCAGAGGACCCAAGTGTCCTGGGCTGGATAAGCAGGAGAGTAACTAAAATATTGACATAAGAGATTTTCTCCCTTTACCTGGCATTTGTTAAATTGCATCCAAGATACTTGGCCCAGTTTGTGGCTCTCCTGTACCAGAAGGAAGGTTCAGCACAGGATGTGCTGGAGTTCAGGGTAAGAGGCTGAGGGAGCTGCACTTGCTCAGCCTGGAGAAGGGAAGGCTCCAGTGTGACCCAAGAGTTGCCTGTAGCTGCTCACCAAGAGGGTGTCAATAATGAGCAAATCTCTTCCCAGAGGTGTATGGTGGGAGGAAAAGAGACAACACCTACTGCAGAGCTGCACTGAGTGGTTATGAGGAAAAGCTTTCCCCATGAGAGCAGTTCTGCATTGGAGCAGTTTGTCTGGAGATTTGCACAGCCTTTCCTTTAGTGCTTTGATAAAAATGATGGTAGCACAGACATGCAAAGCTTTAAAATGCTGTCTGGGCCTCCAGGCTCTCCTGCACTGCCTTGCTGCCACTTCAGGGACAAGGTTGGTTCAGCTGCCACTTTCTCTCCTGTCTCTTTAGGGATCCTCTGTCACCTGTTTGTTTTTAGATCAAAGTAGCATTGAACCCAAACAGAAGGGAAGGGATACTTTAAATCTATGAGAAATAGCAGCCTTAGGTGTGCACTTGTATAACCTAAAGGGGTTACTATTGCTTCTGTTAAGACTTTAGGCAGATTTTTATTTTCCAGTCACTACTCATCTCTCAGGTCAAGTATTTATTCCTTTTGCAACCTTTCTTCTCATGTGAGTGAATGTGAATGTGTGTTTTTAAGCTAGCAAGAGTATTTGTTTTTCTGAGTTCACTCAGAAAAAAGTGCAGACTTTTTTTCAAATCCAGGTATCTCTGCTCATTTTTGAAAGTAAATTGTCAAAATGAATGCTTCTTGCAAATAGACTAGTTCTTGCATATTTTCCTTAAGAATATCCCTACCAGTCAAGGGATATTCTTGCATATTGTCCTTACCTTGTTTTCCATCAGTCTGTCGTTGAATGGAGGGAGTGCCCCCACAGATCATTGCAGGAATGACTGTGGAACTTCAAGAAGCTCCAGCTGGATACTCACAGTCTCCTGGTTGAGACAGAATAAATATTACCAGAATAATAATAAATATTACCAGAATTTGTCTATTTCAGTGGAGAACTGGGTTGCATAAACTGAACCACTTTAAGGGTCCAAAAAGCCAAACCGGCTGTTTGTGCAGACACATGCAAGGAGCTTCCAAATTTCCTCTGACCTTGCAAAAGGTGACATGTTGGGCATTGTTGTTTCCTTGATCATCATCTGACTGCAAAGTGCAGTATATTCATAAAAACTGTCCACATTCCCAATTCTCATCTACCAGTGTCTCAGGAAATAGATCAGTCTTGCTGCATCACAGCTGTGCTTCTGCTGCACTGTTTTTGCTCAGATCTGGGCCTTAGAGTTAAAAAGATGGAACAATTTCTGCAAAGCAAAACCACTGATACATGAAACAAAAAATACATTCAGTATGTACAAATACATACATACAATCATGTCTTCATGGGCCATATTTATTTCCTAAAAGTGAAATGAACCTTGTGCAGCCTGTGCAAATCTCCCTGTGGCTGCTGAATAGCTTCAGGGCTTTGCCATTTACAGCAGCAAAAATTTGGGGTTCTATTTGAATGTAAGTTTGGATTCTACTGAATTTCTAATCCTGGTGAGCTCGTTCAAGGGAAAGGATTTCCTTGTCTGAAACCCAGCTCTCTGTGTCTGCCCTGGTCTGGTTGCTTTCTTGAAAACATCTAAAATTCCTCTCTTTTTCCATGGTCACTGAGAAAATTGTGCTTTCCTTAGAGAGGCAGCTTGGTTGTCAGAGGTGATCCTGCACAATGAAGTTTTCTGGGAAGCAGAAGTTTCATACATGAAAAAAGAGATTAGTTTTAGATAATTATTTGTGAATGTTGGTATCTCTTCTACTACTGGTTTTCAGAGACCCGTTCTGAATTGAGCTGAGCATGTTAGCTGGATTGAATAGACGGGAAATTCAATATGGCAATGCACATACCTCTAAGTATCTTCACCTATTTCTGATTATTTTTATATTTATGGCAGATATTTTTTCTTTTTTCTCCTGAAAGCATATATAACAGCTAGTTTTCATCCAAATTCCATGGGGTTTTTTTTTGAGGATGCAGTTAGCATAGAGCTGACTAATGGTGCATACCTGGCAGATACAGTTTTGTAGAGGATTTTGTTAGGGTGGATTAATTATTCGTGTCTGATACTTAAGTAATTTGTATTTCAAAACCCAGAGATTATTTTAAAAACTTGCAGACCTGCAAGTTAAACTGTTGTTGTGGAGTTTGTTGGCATCAGAAATTTGCATTGCTGAAGGGAAATCTCTGAGCTTCTGCACTGACTCTTGAGTGCTCTGCTTTTAGTTTGAAATAATTTGCTTTTTTCTTTTATGTAATTCTATTTAAACTCTTTTCACCTAAGGCAATGGGAGGCCCCATTCAGGTGGGCTCTGTGCCTCAGGGTGTGTAGTTGCTAATTTGTTTATTTATTTTTAACTGGTATTTTAACTGCAAAGGTGCAATGATGTTGCTCTTTCAGATTCACAGGATGTAAGATGTTAACAAGAAAATTGTAGCAGCAAACTATACTCTTCAATTACTAGTTTATATTTGTAAGAAATGGAAACAAAAATAGTGTAAATTGTCAGAAACCAAGAAAGGGAGAAAAGTGGGATTAAAACCAGGGTAGCTTCACCCTTGCTCTCACTTTTCTGAATAGAGCAATAGAAGCATTTGCAGTGTGCACTGCTTGAATTGTTTGAATTGATGTCATATTCTCTGTTTAATTGGAGATATTTTATATCATAATTTGTTTGCTTCTGAAGAGTTTAAGAGGCCTTGAATTCTGGTTGTTTAACTGGTGTTCAGTCTGTGTTACTAAAATGAAGTTAAAACAATAATTTGAAAATTTTATTTCATAATCCTTATTAACAAACAACATGTTCAGATCAATTTGCTATGCTTCATAAGTCTCCATTGAATTTGGTTCTTAGTTTGATGCCATGAACACATATATGTATGTGTGACATTAAAATTTAATTTAGTGTGCATTGCTTTTCTTAATTGATGTTGTTAGTCACTGCAGACCTCTTTACTGAAGGATTTAAATTTCCATTTTGACCTTTTATTAACTGAAACCAGCTGATTTTATTTTTTTAATTTTTTTTCCCCTACTATTCTTTAGAACTGTTGGCAGGGGAGATATTAATAGCTGTAGAATTTAGGAATGTATTGTAAACATGGAATGGTTTTGTTAATACATGAAGTCAACCAAGGAGCAGTGAACCCTTTGTGGTTATTTACAAAATACATATATGTATTTATAGATCTACTATATAAGTATAGGTTAGTATACTTACCCTTTCATGAGGACCAATAAATGGATATTTCCAAGGCTGTGTCAAGTTCAAAAATATATTTTGGATCAATTGGCTACAATGGTGTCTGGAATAAATGAGAGCAGATGAAAAAGTATTTTAACTATACCAGCCCTGTAGCCTGATTCTGTTCAGAATAGCTCCCAATTGCATGAGATATTTTGCATTAAAGTTAACATACATGCAGAGGTCAGGCCTTGCTTTCATCCAGTAACTCAGGCAGAATTAATGTGTTCCCCTGTAAACCAGACAACATTTTGTATCTACTGTATTCTCAATTGCTGCAGTAAATACTAAAGGGGAGACTCAGATAGGTGTGGGCAGGTGTAGAAAGAGGAATTGGTAAGGAAAGACAACGTGAAGATGAGGGATAGGGGAAAGAAAGGTTTAAAACATTGGGAAAAGTGAATTAGGATCTGAATGAGAAGAATTCACTAAAAGGCTTGGCAAAATAGACCTGGTGACTGTGTAGAGGTGAGTTGTGCCTTTTAGGTCCCTGTTTTGGATCCTGAATTTTATCCATCCAGTCTTCATGTACTCTGAGGTGGACTGAGTCTGCCTAAGTGCGTGCCTGACATATGTGTCACTTAACAGTTTTGATTGCTTTCCCAGAAATCAATTCACGTTTCAGAGTTGTTTTTGTTGTGTTTAGTCTCTGGCAATTGAAAACTGCTTTATTTCTGATGGATTTTATAGTGATGATTTTTGGTTGTTGTTCAGATAAGCCATTAAACATATGTAGGAAAAGTGCATTTCAGTAAAAACCTATCCAGTATTGCATTGCTCAGACACCTCTTCCAGAACACAGTCCTTCACATCCCTGATTCTAAATCTGACAAAAAATCAGCAAGCATTAGTGAGCACATAGGTTATTGTTTCTTTTAAAATGTGTTTTTTACACATTTAAAAGCAGATGATGATATTGCTTTACTCTCAGGAAAATTAGCAACACTTAAAATTAGAACTAATTGCTGTTCCAAGGAAAATGCCTTTGCTGTTACACGGGAGAATGTCAGTAATTGGCAGGACACACGATGCTGTCACCATGAGTTCAGGCATATTGCTGTGCATTAAAATGACAGTGGAATAGATCAGTTTGAGGGTATAATACATAGCAAAATTGTTCTACACAGCTATCAGAATATTAAATAAAAGGAAAAGGCTTCATAAAGTCTCATATAATCCCTCTTGGCATGGGTATATGAGCAGGTATTCAAATTTTTTCCTTTAAGTACACTGATATGATTAAATTTAACTTGACACAAGTGATGTACTGCACCATGTGATTGTAATATTTAAAAGAAAACCACTTTTCTGATTGAATACCTACTCACTATCAATTCCTGTGTAGCAGCATCTAATCAGAATTTCTTCTGCAGCTAAAATGCAAAAGCATTTGCTGTGTTCTCATCTCACTGGGTGCGCACTCAGCAAACGCAGAACTGCCTCAATATTTCTGCTATCTTATTTAATCGAATGTTCTACTATAAAAGCCAGCCAGTTCCCATTGATTAGAAACTGTTTCCATGCTATAACTTTTCTCTCCCAGAAGTGGTGTGTGTATTTTCACTAATTCTGGATGCTGTGGCTGCTGTCCAGGCCCCTGCACAGTGCAAACACAAACGCTGTTGGACGTGCCTGCTGTAGATTAGCCATATGCTTCTGCTTGACATGCCAGAGCTTTTCTCAGTGCTGCTACAGGTTTGGAAATGCCTCTCCTTCCATCACCCCTTCCTTACAAAATAAAACTGTAAACCAGGAACAGTGATTTTCATCCAGTCCCACAATATATGCTGTTTTATTATAATGTATTGTTCCAAACAATGTTTTTCAAACTGACCAGGGTTAAGCACCTGCAGCACAGGCAGAGACCAGCTTGGCAGCAAGATTTACTGTCATATGAGTATGTTCAGTCTTGTGAAGAAGATTTAGTAGTAAAATAAATCTCCAAAGGAGATGTGCAGGGAGAGACCATATAGACTTGTGACCAGTTTTAGTCGCTATTCTGGGGGACTGTGGAAATGAAGATACAGGGACTAAAACTGGCTATTCCTTTCATAGTAACAGAAGCTTTTTAGAGATTTAACATGGAACTTGCCAGTCAGTATAGTCAGTGCAAGCCTTTGCTTTGCTATAGGAACCATTAAAGGATTTTGTTCATTAGCTCCATAACTGGAGATTCCCTGTAACACACTATTAATAGATTTTTGTTTGTTTTAGGCAGTTGTGACATTCAGCACTGCTTAGAAATATATATTGCTTTGCATAAACACATCTTAGTGCCTTTTTTGTCTCCTTGTTGAGAAGGTCTTTACCTTCCTTCAGTGCTGTGCCTTAGGTTGCTGATGACAAACACTGTTGGATAAACAGTTCCTTGGTAATGCTACAACAGCATCTAACATAAACATCCACTGAAGTATGCAAATGATCTCGGTGATAAACAAGCATAGCAAAGTGTGGCTGAGGCAGGAAGCCAAGCTGTCTGTTCCTTGTGCCCAATGATATTTTGATTGTCATTTTAATCTTAGGAGTAAATAACATCAGCGATCATGTTCCATCATTTAATTTCAGTGCCAAAAAAATGAGTGCTGCTTTAACTGGCGTTAAACAAGATGGCATTGCTGTGGTGGTTGGTCATTGCAGCTCAGGTCATCCATGTTCCATTGTAAATAACAAAATGGTGGCAATCTTAAAGTAAAACAGAGACTGGAAACAGACATTCTTTGAAAGCAATGTTAAATAATTAATGTCTGTTTTGTTTTTTTTTTTCTTGTAAGAGCCTTTATGTTACCTTTAACATCTTTGAATTAAGAATGTCTTACTTCTAGCTAGACTGGACTTAAAAAAACCTTCCCATTTTTGTTCTCAAGTACCCAAGCAACACTT
Source organism: Melozone crissalis (assembly GCF_028551555.1). Taxonomy (NCBI): domain Eukaryota; kingdom Metazoa; phylum Chordata; class Aves; order Passeriformes; family Passerellidae; genus Melozone; species Melozone crissalis. Next base: position 4,460,113 of record NW_026535790.1, read on the forward strand.
TTGTGGTTCTCTTTTGTTGCCAAGCCTTGACTCCATCACTTCTAAGCTCACATTTTGTGTCTGTCTTCATTAACCTTCTTCATAGCCATGCAAGCCTGCTAAGTATCTTCTTTCCTAATGAATGGTTTGTTCCTGCATGCTGAAGTTCTCTTTAATAGACATCTCAATCAGGCAGCTACCTTGGACTGTTTCCTCTCCTGGGTAAACCTTAGGGATTTCTTCTAAGGGTAAACCTTCTCAACATTTCCCTGGATATGCTGAAGTCTCTTTTTCTGAAGCCCAGTTTTCTGACTCTGCTGCTGACTTTCCTGGTCTTCCTCCAAATTCCCAAAGTCAGTCATGCCATTGTCTTTATGGAGCTTACCACATAAATGAAACTCTTAAATTTACCTGGTTTAAGCAAAGTAAAATAAAACAAACCAGCTTGCGTTTGATCATTTGGCACAGTTGAGCAGGAATTGTTGTCATTTAACCCGGCTCATTCTGGCTTTCAAAAGCACCCTGTATCCAAATAGCTGAGCAGGGATGATCTGTCAGCTTTGCTGCTTAAGGCAGCTTATGGCACTGCATTCTCATCATTCTCATTTCCCTCCCTGGCTGCCTGTGTTCCGTGTTTTATTTCAGGTGAGTCAAGTAATGAGCTCCCATTTGTGGTGCTGGGGTACTGTATCACACACCATGGGTGAAACCTGGCTGTTGTGGTGCTGCCCTAGGAAATGATTCACTGTGAGGGATTATGAAATGTCCCCTTTCTTTTCTGAGGCTCCATCAGAGCTCAGCAGTGAAAGATTGTGCCCCTGGTTAAAAGAGGTGACTTAAAGTGCTCAGTTTAGAGAGGTGACATTGGCAGTTCCAACTCCACTGAGTGCTTGGGAGGTGGCTCTGCTCACTCTGGTGCAGTCACTTCACCTTTGTGAAGCACATAAAGGTCTGCAAAGGTCTCCAGTGCCATGTTCTTGTTCTGTGTATAATCCTTGTGGCACTCTTCACTCATCCTGCCCTGCCCGGTATTTAGTTTATCTATTACCATCTAATCACAAATTAGGTAGGTGAAACTCTGATCCCTTTCTCTCTGGCACAAATGTCCTTCAAGAATGTTTTTTCAGCACATGGCTGTAGGTTCATCACCTTCTGTGGCTGACAGATGGGGTAAATACTTGGCTCTATTCTGTGCTGTGTCCATTGCAAAGCCAACAGAAACTCTGGATGTGGTGGCACCTCTACAATGGGAATAAGTTGGTGACAACTGTTAATATCAATGAGATTCAATTGCTCCATTTAGTCACTTTTAATAACCAGCTCTATCTGAAAAGGTTAGGTTTTTTTGCAGTAAACTGGAATTGAGGTGTTGAATTCTACTTACAACAAATCTTGAATGCATAATTTTGGCTATGTTATAAGAACTTATGAGATTTCTAGAAATGATCTATTGAAAACTGCTTACCTGCAACTGTTTCTGGATTTGATTGTGCTCAGTTTTCTCTGCAGACCCCAAACCTCTGCAGAGTTCAATCTTTTACCACTGAGGTGTCATTTAGAGAAGGTTTTTGACTCAATTTCTGGAAATACCTATGTCTGTGTGTGGGTTACAAGGCAGGAACTGTCTCAGTGGAATCCAGAGGAATGGGTTACAAAGCACAATGCAGAGCTGTGTCTGCACCAGACACAGTCTTGCTGCATAAGCATGGCTTGTTCGCCTGGGTTAGTATGTCTCATATCTTCAGTGTTGCAGTAAAGAAAAAGAAAATTTAAAAAATGGTTTTTTAAATCACTTTATTAGAAAAATATGGATGTACCAGTTTTGTTACAATCCAGCTTTAAACTGTGGCAGAGGTTTTTGATAACTTAATCTTTGAAATAAATTCTATTTCAGAAGCAAAAATGCAGATAAAATTAGAAAACTTATATGGCTGTAGTTACTGTTTTAGAGGTTATGCAGAAGGTAGAGAAAACTACTCCTTTCTATGGAGATGTACGGCAGTGTTCCTCTGCATATGCTGAGAATGGTAATGTTTGGCAGAAAATAAAAAGGTGCCATAGTTCACAGCATTAAATAATTTGTGAAACTCATCTTGCCTGCACTGTAAGAGTTGCCACTTCCATACTGCTCTGGCTGTGGATTAAACAAATGCAAACACATTTTTCCAAGGAAACATTGCATACATCTCAGAGAACTCAAACATTGTTTCTTGAGAATGGAAATAGGCTAGAAGTTGTAACTAGTCTCTTCCTTCCCAGTAAATCCTTTATGAAAAAAGACATCAAATAGGATAAAAGTATAAAATCCATTTTGAAGCTATTCTGCTACTGTTGAAACCACATGGAATCACAGAATGATTCAGACTGAAAGGGAACTTCAGAAGCCATCTCATCCCAATATCCCTTTTAAATCAGGAGTAACTACACAGATTAGGTTCCTCAGGGGCTTTTAGAGTTCAGGCTTGAAATTCTCCTCTCTGAGCAGCATTTTTCCTGTGCTTAACTTCCCTCACATTCATTATCTTATTCTTTGGAGCTAACCAGAATTTCCCTTGTGGCAACTTTTAGCTGTTGCTCCTTGTTCTGTCCCTCTGTACCTGCGGGTCCTGTCCCTGTAACCTTTGGTTAAGTGGAAGAAGATGCAATTAAGTTGTCTGAGCCCTTCCTTCTGCAGGCAGTGCTGAACCAGCTGCCTCAGCCTCTGTCATGTGCTCCAGCCCTGGCAAGCCACCACTGAGCTCCCAAGCACTCCTCCTGTCCCGAGGCACTCCAGGCTGTTGTTCCAGATGCTCTCCCAAGTGCTGTGCAGGGAGGAGGGATCCCTTTGCTCACCTCCCTGACCGTCCTTTGCTAGTGCAGCCCGCAGAGCAGCTCACACTGGCTGCCTGGAAGGCAGAGCACTGCTTTGGACCCAGCTCTGCTCACCAGGATGCCACTGTAGGACACAAAGAACACAAGCGCACACCGCTGCTCTCAAGGTGAAGGAGAAAGAAGGAATTTTATTTTCTGACTCCAACATTTATAGTTTTCCAAAAGTGACGGTGGGTTGGAGGGTGACAGTGCCACCTCTCCAATGGCACTGGACAAACCAACAGCCCATCAAATTTTTCCTCCTCCATAAAAGAATGCAAAACAATGAGTTATTTACAGAAAGTGTGTGAGAAGGTTCGTTACAAGAATGTAAATGCCAGAAGGCTTAGAAAATCTTAAAAAATCAGAGCAACACCAGGACTCATCCTTGGCTGCAGAGCTGCTCTCTGGCCAGGCAGTCAGGCCTGGGCCAGTGTGAGGGATTATCCTGTCCCCAGAGCAGGACTTGGCCAGGTTCCTGTCAGCCCACTCCAGAGCCCCACAACTGCTCCCTGTTTGTTGTCATGTGGGAATTTGCATTCTGACACTTCAGATATGTCTTTTGTGAGGATCAGTTCAACAATTTTGGACCTGGTCTTGATGCCCAAGGGCTAGAAATCGTAGCTGAGTTAAACTTCTAAATGTTGACTGCTACCCCCTTTAAAATCCTATATTCCAGATGACTTTTCATGTACCTTTTATATTAATAATCCAACTCATTTTTTTGCCCTCTTTCCCTTCTATTTGGGTACAAGGATGCTGCATCATCCTCACATTGCTCTAGTAAAGGTGTTACACAAATGAGGTGGAGTTTGCTCTACTGACTTGTGGATAATGATGAGATCCTTTTATACTTAAGACTTTTCAAGGAAGTTTTAAGAATCATTTGTCAGCGTAGATATATCTGAGTTCTTCAGAGTGTCTTGCTGTATGGCTCTTAAGGCCGTTTTGGAGAGTTGTTTTTCAAATGTGACATAAAAATTTTTCCAAGGGAAATATTGGTTGGTGGAATGCAAGTTTGAGCTGCAGTCGGGAAGACCGTAAGAGTCAGAGTTGGAGAAAGCGAGGGAGAGGCAGAAATCTTAAAAAGAAAGATTTAAGTGTTAATGTGGAAGCAAAACAAATCAGTGTGACAGAGTCACGTCCACTTGGACCACTGGAAATAGCAGGATAAATATTTGCCATATTTAGGTAGAATAAGGAAAGCTCTGGTAATAAATGACAGCATAATAAAGGCAGTGGAAAGCTCCAGCAGCTGGGAGGAGTGAAGGTGTTGGAGGGAAAGATTTCTCCATGTGTAGTGGTGTGTCCATAGTGTTATGTGAAATCAGACTAAGTTTTGGCAAGTGGTTTGCTGCTTTCAGGGAAATTTAAGTAAATGTCCTTTGCAGGCTGTCGGGAGGTTTCAGTTGCTGGAATTCTTTTCCATATCTCAGGCACTGACACAGAGTGAACATGTCACTATCAAACACCCACAGCAGTAGCAAGAGCACAGACTTTTATTGAAATACAGTATTTTATATGTAAAAGAGACCAAAAGTAAATATTCCTCTGCAATGGGAGAAATGAAATGGTACTTTCCTGTCAAGGTAGCAAAGAAATTCTCTTTTGCTTATTTACTGTGATCTTTTCCCCCTATGCTCTCTGAAAAAAGTTATTCTGCGTTATCCTTCTTACTTTTGAAAGCTGAGTATGGCTTTGCCCTGAACCTTCCAAAAAAGAGAGGGGTGGCTGGAGCATTCATTTTGTGTGATTGCAGAAGCAAATGATGCGAGTCAAGTGGCCTGGTCAGATAATTAAGCTACAACAGAGAAAGCTCTCAGAGTCAGTCAGTTGTGATTATCAGTTCGGTGTGGCTGGATGTCTGATTCCTTCTGAAAAATCCGAAGTGGCTGCTTTTATTATCATTAACTGGGGAGTGCCAGCAACAAACCTGGAAGAATTACACTGCCACTTTAAAGAATTCCAATGTATTTCAGTTGGAATATAAATTTAATGATGAATTGATGACTGTTTGTTGCTCTGCCCACCCCTTTGAATTGGAAGGTTTGTTAGAATAATTCCGGTGTTACGTGTCTGCCCTGCTTCTGAACCCTGATGTCTGTTGGCAGTCTGCAGCAGAGTGGCAATAAATGTATATTCTTTGGGGCTGTCTGAATCTCTTTAGTTGTTTGGTTTTGTTTGGTTTATTTAAAAATTATTTTTCTTTTCTTTATTTCTTTAGATAGAATTCAATCATTTTGAGGCTTTCTCTGGAGTATCTAGCAAAGTTCTTCTAACAGTGAAGCATTAGGTTGCTTAAAGTACCTCACACAACTAAACCTTGGTAGCAATTCTGAAATATTTCCCCTGCTAAGCGAGAGGGATGCCATGAAAAGAAACAAAAAAGGAAACAATATTTCATTTGAATGGAAGGATAAAGTAGATTTAATCTAAACCAGGCTAGTTCAGTATCGAAGGTTTGCTTGTGGCATTCGGCAGTTTTAAAATCAGAACCTTATTGGTATTAACTCTGCCACATGGAGGAGGAATTAATCCTATGGAAATGCATATTTGTAACAGGACCTTGTAGCTATCACAAATCCAGAGCCGTGCACGTTCAGGGTGCTTTGGGTCTCTGAGTACAGCCGTGTTAATTTTCAAACAAAAACCTCCAGCTTCCGGCAACTTCCACAGTAGCATTTCCAATGTTTTTTAAACAGCTATTAATGCAGTCAAGCTGTGTTTTTTTCCCTCCTTCTCTGTGCAATCATCTGCTCAGTGGTGCACTCCAGCAGCAGTAGCAGGAGCCAGAGGAGTGGCCCGCTGTGGTTGATGGGACACAGCCCCGCTGCAGGAGCCACATCTGGATCAGGGTTTGGGAGCACCGGGATGTCAGGAGGGAGGGCACAGAGCCCCATCTGGATCAGGGTTTGGGAGCTCTGCGATGTGGGGAGGGAGGGCACAGAGCCCCATCTGGATCAGTGTTTGGGAGCACTGGGATTTCAGGAGGGAGGGCACAGAGCCACATCTGGGTTTGGGAGCTCTGGGATGTGGGCAGGGAAGGCACAGAGCCCCATCTGGATCAGGGTTTGGGAGCACCGGGATGTCAGGAGGGAGGGCACAGAGCCACATCTGGATTTGGGAGCACTGGGATTTCAGGAGGGAGGGCACAGAGCCCCATCAGGGTTTGGGAGCTCTGGGATGTCAGGAGGGAGGGCACAGAGCCCTGCATGGGCTCCCCCTCCCTCAGCACCCCCAGCTCCCTCAGCCCTGCTCTGCTCACACGCCCCCAGCCAGCGCTGATGCTCCTCTTGGGCACATGCTGCATGGCCTGGGAGCAGAGCAGCTGCTAAGTTTATGGAGAATAGAGGCAGCACCATGGTACAGCAGGTATTTTCACTTTTATTTTCACTTTTATTTTCACTTTTATTTTCACTAGAAACTCTTGGTTTTTAGTCAAGCCAGGGTAATTCTTATAAGCAGCTGCACCACTGCATGCAAGGCTTCTAAGCAGTGTTTTGATGCTTAAATCTGAAGCAGGGCAAGCTATGGGGAATCGTGGTTTTGCTAGATGTATCTGAGCCCTTAGAACAAGCAGGTTTGCAGAGAAACGTTGCATTTTTCCTTCTTTGTTTCTGTGCCCTAAGGATACGATGCAGTTTGGCTCATTTAACTACAGTACAGGAGGCTTTCTCTAAATGTGAAATATCTCTTGCCAAAGAAACAAAATGCACCAAACAGAAAATACAGCAAAACAAACAATAAACTGTGAGTTCAACTTCAAAACACAGGCAAGCAGAAAGGTTTTCATTGAATACATTTTTATGCAGCAAATGCGTTTTTAAGAAAAAGAAACACTGCTTAAGAAATGTTTTCTCTGCTCTCTCCTTTGTGTACAAACATAACATGCTTGCCTTACTATGTTTTGACACTTTTTATACTTTTCTTAATTACGAAATCTTTTCAGAGGAGGAGATGCTGAAAAGTCATCTGAGATAGTAGGAGCAGTTTAAATTCTAAGCTTTTCTTCAGATGGGATAATATGGATGAAATAGGAGAATCTTTACTTACCTACATCGTTGGAATCCTTTTTTTTTTTTGTTTTGTTTTTTAGAGTTCAACATTTAACCAGAAAGCAATAAATTTGATTTTATATACTGCCACGTAAAGCATATTTTTCAGTTGAAATGTGGTTTTCATTAAGACTCGGGCCAGAACATTTAGCAGAGCCTGACTGTCTGCCATCCTTTGTTCTCCTTGCTCTTGCCAACAACCATTTTTTTAAAAAAACATGCAAAAAGTGAGCATTAAGGGGTCATTTAATCTTAAAGATACTTGGAACTGAGTCTGAAGGGACAACTTCTGTTCAGCCTCTCCTGCCTGGGTGGGGTTAAGCCATGCCTGTGTACTGTCATGCACAGCTTTGAAATTACCCTGAGTTCATAGGTTAATTTAGGATCAATATTTCCTCTTGCATTTAGTGCTATTTCATATTTTCAACTTAATGCATTAGAATTTGTTATTTCTTTTATTCATTTCAGTTCACTGTATTTTAAAGAGTACAATAAAGGAACATTTTAGGTGATTCTATTTAAAGAAGTTTTGGTTCCTTAAAATCTGTGTATCTCTTGTGAAGTCTGGAGTTTCCATCAACCACATGTAGGCACAAATGTGTGATAGCTGACACTTCATTGTTCTTGACAGAAATTAGTATTTTGAACAATTGGCTTTGCTATTATTAACCAAATAAATAGTAAAGAATTTGTTTCAGCATACAGGTTTTTATATTACATTGCAATACCTTGTCTGTTGAATTAATTATAAATAATAAATTCACTCTAATTTTAAAGGTTAGGAAAAGCTTCAGTAGTCACTTATTTTAAGGGATGAACATCTCAGATTTATTGTCACTATCATTTTAAACTTAGGGCCTGCAGTAGCATGTGCAAGTTTAATTTCTTTATGTCCCCTGTCTTCCAACAATTAAATGAACCTGCAGAGCTTGCACTGATAATCTTGTCTGTCAGTTTTCTGCTGTAAGCACAGTGGGGTTGGTTTCTTCAATGGCAAGGCTGTAAATCTCTGAATATGTACAAGTTAGTTAAAAAAAAAAAAAAGAGATAAATCCCTGACCCTTTGTTATTTACTTATTAATTGGGTCTCAGTTATTAATAGACTTTAGTTGAACAAGTCTAATGGAAGAGGTGGAAGAGTCTCAGCATTGTGGAGGTTCTGAAATTGCCTGCACAATTCGCCATTCTGTGATAAATCTAAAAAGTCTGGAGTTGCCGGTAAAAATAATGGAAAAGTTCAACCCTCTTAATTAAATATGAGCTGTAATTAGCGCTAGGTGTGGACGCTTTGAATATTAATTGGGGTCCTCGCGGAACTGCTGTCAAGGTTAATGAGGAACAGTGGGGGTCTCAGCAACATCTGGTTTAGGGCTGGGGGTGGCACAAAACCCTTTGGATGAAATGCACCTGGACATCCCCCCTTGGTCCCTCTGGTGCCACTGCTGCTCTCTCTGAACAGCAGCTGGCTCTGGTGTCGTGTTCAGCATCTGACAGGAAGGAATGGCTCAAGGACCAGCCCCAACCAGCTCCTGTGCTTCAAAACCAGCACAGTGAAAATGCTAACAGAGGCAGAAGCTGGGTTTGCTTTTGTTCCTCCTCACCCCTTGCTCAAGTCCCTCCTGAAACAGCTGATTAAAAAATTTAAGGTTGGCTGCCTCCCACACAAGTTTTAAAAGTGCTTCTTTAACATTTAATGAATGTCTCTGGTGTAATCCAGTCATTCCTGGGTTTTGCTTCATCTGGATTTAAATTTTTTTTTAATAGTGAAAATATTAGGTAAAAGAAATAAGAAAGGAACAGGACCATTTTAAAATTAGACACATTTACAAGAGGTTTTAACCTCCACAGAAGTTTAACAGGGCCAGTTTCAGTGCAGCATTAACCTTGCTAAATTGTAGATATACAAACAAATCTTAGTGACTTAACCCTGTGAGGTCAGTAAATGACACTGGTTTCCTGCTAAAGATGGATGAATGAAGCAATGAAAATCTCTTGTTCAAGGCCATACATTAAACCAGCAGCAAAAATGGGATTTAAATTAGAGAGGGCTTGATTGCTAATATAAAGTTCTAATTTTTTCAGACACACTGAGTGCCTCTTACAAAGGAAAATTCAGTTTTCTCTTTTAAGCCTGTCGAGCACCAAGACTTAACTCCTGTGTGAATTCTTAAAAGCTCTTGAGTTTGGGATGAGTTGAGGTCAGAGAGCTGATGTCTGAATTAGCTGAAATTGGCTGTAAATGCCCTTAAGTACAAAGTGCAGAAGAATGTCTTTTATTCATCCACCCTATTTTAAATTGGGAAATCAAGGACTGATGAGTAGGAATAAAATCCCTGCAATAGTTTTGGACAGGTGCTTGTACATGCGTTGGTGGGAGAATGATGGAGTAGTTTGAAAGGTAATTAAATTTTGACTGAGTATTTTTATATTCCTTGCTTATTAGTGGGATAATTTTATTTTGTAAATTAGTTTACCTGAGGTTGGGGTAGTCCCTGCACTAATGGCCTCTAATTCTGTCTCAGGCAACTTCTCATTCTGGACATTTTTTATAAAGGTTGACAAAGATTGTAATTTCCTCTTCTAGAATTAGTTTTGGTATGGGGTAAACATTTAGTCAGAAGTTGTTTAATTGGTAAATGAACAGGCTTGGCTATTCTTTATTATATCAAATGGAAAAATGGATCTCTTTATAAAGACATGAGGCTAGTGTTATTAATGTTATAGGCTAACTGTGATACAGAAATGAAATACTGTTGTCTTCAAATGTAAAACTTTTAAAGTTCTTAAATCTGTGTCTCTTGACATAGAGTTTTTTCCTTGATGTTATTTAAGGTTTTGAACTTGATGCACTTGTAGATTCAAATACTTAATATTTTGACTAGATCTCATTACTATTTTGCATTTGTGGCATGTATGAAGGATACCTCAAAGTATTCTGAATATCTCAGGGCATTACTGCTCATAGGTATTTTTTAGTGTTTGTTAACAGTATGCATCCAAATCCTGTGTTGCCTATATTGTGTTCTGTAAATGGTCAGTCAGAGTGATCACAGACTGGGGGCTGAGCTTACCCCAGCTCTGTGCTGGCAGTTGTGCTCAGGCACCTTTGGAACGAACTGGCTCTGTCCCTATTGCTTGTCTGAGTTGAGGCATCATTAGTGCAGGCAGATTTCCCTGACCTTTCCTGCCTAAAGACTGGTCTGCAATTATCCAGTGAGCAGCCGATTTGTTTGTCTAATTGTAATAATATTTAATAGGGTTAGCAGGATGCATTTAATGCAGACAAGAAATATCCTCCTCAAGAAGCAGCCACTGTGCCCTTTCCAGGCCAGGATGCTCTCTGCCTTACGGGTGCAGGACCTCCGCTTATTTTATCTCACGCCACGTTTCTTCCTTTTTTATTATTATTATTATTATTGTATTTTTTCCCTTTGATTTCCACAGGGTAATCAGGAAGCTACAGCACCTCCTGACACAATGGCACAGCCTTATGCCTCAGCCCAGTTTGCTCCACCTCAGAACGGTATCCCTGCAGAATACACAGCCCCACATCCGCATCCAGCTCCAGACTACACAGGCCAAAGCACTGTTCCAGAGCACACGTTAAACATGTACCCTCCTGCTCAGACACACTCTGAACAGAGTGCACCTGACACAAATGCACAAACTGTCTCCGGCACAGCCACAGTAAGTCAAGGTTACTGCTCTTTCTAAAGCTCTGTGTTTCGTGTGTGTTTATCAATAATGTTTTTTCCCTTGACACGCTTCGTTTGCATCAGCTTTAGGCACCGTGTTCAGGTTGAAAGTCTGTCAGAGTTTGCTGTTGAACCTGGAGAATGTGTTTTCACTAGTTTTGCAGCTTTGTAGAACCTGGAGTTTCATTTTCAGTGGTGTTAGACAAAATGATTAATAGCCAGCCCATGAATCACAGCATAAATTTTAATTAAGTCCAATATGGAAAAACATTGCACATGAGTGTTTGTAGGCATTCATTTGCAGGGCCAAAGAAAGCAACGAAAAAACCCTAGCCAGACTCATTTGATTATTTTTATGACCTCTGTGTTTTCGACACAAGCAGTTTTAATAAAAGTATTACTTGAATGGTCCTGTACAAAATTTACTGTGTGAATTAGTATTGTGAAGAGCATGTCTGCAATATTGTATTTTCTAGAGAGCTTGTTTGTGCAGCCATTACCCAAGCTGTGTGTGGATCTGTGCTAAACAGAGCAGAAATGATAGACTTTCCGTCTATTTGATTTATATGTGAAGTTCTCAAGTGTCATGAATTATGCAAGAGGCTCCTTGGATGGCTCTACCTTGTAATTTAAGTCACAAATTTCACACACTGATAGTTTAGTGTTTCTGTCTTAATTCTAGAGTGGGACCCAATATATGCAGCGCCAGGAGCTGGCAGGTTTGAGGCATCACCCAGCCCCAGTGGTACATGTGCAGGAGGCACAGAACAGTGCTGGAAGCATCTCCTGGCTGTCCTCATCCTTGCCTCAGCCATCCTCCGTGCCTCAGTTTACCTCCCCTTCCTTCCTGGCCCATATCCAGCCTAAAAGGTTTCATACATTAGGGCAAGAAGAAGAGGAAAGCACATTCTCTTAAATGAGCTCTGCAAATTTATGTTTATTGCCATGCCACTAATTTCTTTGTATGGGTTGTGCAAGAAAGGAAAGCAATAGCAAAGGCACCAAGGAATATTCTTTGCTATTATAACAGAGAAATCCTTGTGAATTAATTAAACATTTTTGTGGTTTATGCAGTAATTTCGTTTGTTTGTTTGTTTTATTTCTAACTTGGTAACTTTTTATTGCCCTGAGTTTCTCTTTTCTCCAGTACTGGGAGAAAGTTTAAATTGAAGAGCATCCTATTTGTTGGTATCTCATAGCATTCTTTGCAGCTCTTCTGTGTTTCCTCTTACCCATCTCTTTGCTAAGTTAAATTCTTGGTTCTTTCCAGCTTTTAAAACTTGCTTCCATAATCATTTTTGATTGTTGTCTAACTTTTGTCAAATACCACTGTCATTGGTTTAGAGCAGGAATCCTAAACTGAATATATACTGCTGAAGAGATTGGATATTGACTAAAAAGATAGAATTTCCTCCTGTACCCTTTTTGTTCTTTTCTGTTCTCTGATTTTGCTTGGTTTTTGTGACCACTGCTGCAACTTGAACAATTCCCTGTGATGGCCAGCTCAGCCTTTTCATGTTTTGAAACTGTTTCTGTTCAGTCCTGAAGTGAAATCCTGACAGTGCTAAAATCAATGGTAAAAGACCCGTCGATGGGAGTGGGACAGGAGCTCATCCCTCATCATTTATTGCTTTCAATTGATTGTGTTTCCTCACCCCGTTTTGATTTTTCAGTTTGAAGAAATGTCACTCACTTTATCAGAGAAGTCAGGGATGTGTTTTCCCAACATTTTCCATAGCAAAGGGTGGTGAAAAGACAGTTTGGATTGTCTGCAATGCCCTTATCTTCTTCAAGTGCTCTATTCAATCCCAGCTCTAGCAAATCCAATGATTCCGTGCTTCTGATATGCAAAGAGGCTTTACTGTTATTTGGTTTTGTGTCCTTTGCTATCTGCTCTCACTTGCTTTTTGCCTTCCTAGTATCCAACTTGTATTTTACCTGTCAGACACCTTTTCCCTTCTGTTTCCCCTTGGAGTGAATTTCCATTCTCTGCAGGATAACACTTCAATTCCTCTAACCTGTTATATTCAAGGAATGTGGTATAGTTATTTGCTCTCTTTATTGTGGATCCTTTCCTTGCATTCTGCTTTCCTTTCTTATTGAGGAATGGACAGAACATTTTGAAGTAGCTCTCATGCTGTTTATAAAGAATTCGATTTCCTGCCTTTTAACTTTAAGGTCTGTTTGAGAAAGTTTTAGTACGGTTTGGTTTTTAACAAGATATTTTTTTCCAAATTGTAATGCTATATTGAAAGCTGTGGATGCTCTCCCTCAAGAGCAGTGCAATGAAAAGGCAGGTTTCTAATAAATGTGCTCATCTATGTATCTGCACTGACATTTAACACACTGTTCACCAGTCAGGTTTACAAATGTACAGACAAATATTGCTTGCACAATTTAATTACAGGTACCTAGGTTTAAAATCTGTTATTCTGGGTGTCATTAGCCATTGTTCTTGGCAAACTGTGGTGACTTTATAAATAGATATGTGCAGATGGATCCCAGGCAGATTTAACATGGGCTCTGTAACATTATTAGGGTCCACCTCTGTACTCTATAGGTTTAATAATATAAGTTTTTATTATGAAAGAGAGCTTCAACAGCACTGTGTCAACATTGTACCTACATGTGGTCTTTATTGTCAAAACAGAAAAAATATGGGTTTTTTTCTAATTTCTACTAGCTTTGAGAATAGTTGATTTCCAGTTGAAGAGTTTTAAGAGGAATTGTGTGGGGACATGGAGGCATTTGTTTGGTAGGTCCCAATGGTTTTATTTAGTTTCCTTTCAGTAAGCTGTTTATGACATGCATTTGAAAGAAGAATAATCAACTGGCCAATCATTCATAAAATAAAGCTCTTGTGATTAAGGACAAGCTGTTGGAGGCAAGACCAGTTTTTGAATTTTCTCACTCACAGATGTATGAACATTGGAAGCTGGATATAGCATTAGAAAATGGATCTTAAAATTTTGCAATGGGAACCTAAAAACCTGCAGGGCAATTGTCTAAACTGTAGAATTACTACCAGAAGTGTCTTAATCTCCTCCATGAAGGACTGAATCCATGCTGAGGTGAGATGGATGCCAGGCTATGTCTGAGTGTCCCAAGTTCGTTCTTCTTGTCTGAAAGAATCACTCACTGAAACTGGAGCTCACACTGGGTCTAGTGCCACCTAAACCCCAGCTGTAGGGGGATAGAATACAAGAAAATAAAGGTAGTGTAGAAAGTAATCTCACCCCTAAGGAGTTGCAGCTGGGCCAATTAGCAAAGATCAGGAACAGGCCTGACTTTACCAGGCCACAGCTGTAAGCAATGAGAAGCAGAGTGCTATAACAGAGTGGGGTGGCTGGGTGAGAAGGGAACTGGAGTCAGTGGCTGCTTTGGGAAGGAGAAAGAGTCAGTGCTCTGAGGAGCTACCCATGAGAAACACCGAGAAGGTGTGGAACTGTTGTAATAAGGAGACAACAGTATGGAACCCCTGCAATAGGATGATAATACCCAGTAAAGGGAAAAATAATAAAAATTAGCTCATTCTGTGCAACTCCTCTAGAATCCTCAACTGCAGCCCAGGGTGTGATCCTGGGCCCAGCCCAGCATCCCCATTTTCCACACACTGAACAAAATTCCAATCATCAGCTTTATGGCAGGTTTGCAATTTTGTGCAGAGTGCTCTTGTAATTCCTGTTCACAAGTACTTCACGTACTCTTGGACACGCTCTTGTACTTGTAGAAAGTGTCTTTCCCAGTGACCAGTTTTAATCTATTTAGATAAAATAGTGTAACACAGTATTCTGTCAGGGTAAGTGCTGGAACGAGATGTGCTCAGATCGCATGTGCAGGGATTGCTAATTCTGACTGTGGTGCTGAAAAACAGGAGAAGAGGGACAGAATTAAAGGGTAGTAAATGATTAAAGACAGGGTGATTTAGCTGAAATAATATGAAATTATCAGTAGGTAATAAAACACTGTCAAAAGTTACTTTGAGTCTTCTCTGAGCATATCTGGTTTTCATCTTTTTGGATCCATATGTTTGTTAACTTTGAGTAAGGAGGGAATGCATCTGAGTATATGCCAAATCAATAATCAAGCAGCAGTGGGTTATTTAAGTGCTGCTAGACTTTTGGAGTTGCATAGCATCGAATATGTCTTAAGGCATTAACCAAAATACTAAATGGCTTCTTCCTAGAAGGTTGGATCTATGAAAAGTATGTCACAAAGTTATGCTAAAAGTGACATGTCTGATGATGTTGTAGAGTGGTTTGGAGTGCTACTTTAAATAGTTATATGTATTAAAGTATTTTTAAGTAAGACAATTAATCATTTTATGAAATCAGCCTATACCTGTGTACATATACAGATGCAATTGTATTGTATATAAATTATTCTGAGGAAAACTTGTTCCGTTTTTGCCTGTGGCTTTCCTGCACAGCTTCTGTTGATGACAGCAGGAGATGTGTGTGTAAATAAAAAGGTCATTAGCTGGGCACGTGTAAGGGAGCAAGTAACAGTAAAGTAAATGTTTCTCTAGTATTTCCTGTTCTAATGTATTACACTAATAATGAAAGTGACTATCATGGTGTGGTAAGAGCTGAGGTTGCAGCAATGCTCTGTGGTTTATGTGTGTATATAAAAAATGTGCTGCTTTCAACTTAATTCTACTTTTGCAAAAACTTGAGATGATTGTGCAGTCCTGTTTTGAACTGACCCTTCACCAGGCTTCAGAGGCTGAGAAGTTGTGTGTTTGGACAGGAGATCTTGAGGGAAAAGGCAGTTTGCTTGGAGGAGTGATCCATCCATGTCTGAAGTGCTGAGCATCAGCAGCCAGCATGGCATTGGGGGATGCAGGGCTGTTCAAGCCTTGTAGAAGATGTGCAGTGCTGAGGTGTGGGTTGTCTCTGGCCTGGGAAGATGATAAGGAATTTTCCTTCTGACTTCGCAGTTAGAACTAAATTTCAACTGGGTTACTACCAAAATTCCTTTGGTGGCATCCACTGAACCTGGTACTTCTGTGTGAAAATAATTGATGTATTAAATATTAGGTCTGTTGTTCCATCTGCCCTGTTTCCCTTGAAATATTTTATAGTATTTGGGATGTAATGGCCTCTACGTTTGATGTTTTCTTGGTTTTAATTTGTCCAGGTTTGTGCCTTTTTTTGTCATGTTGCAGAGTCCATCCTTTCATCTGAGGATTTGTCAAGGCTTAGTGATGCTGTGGACTGCAAAATTATTTGCCATGTTGAACTTTGTTGTTTTGGAGAAGTGAGATATGTACAATATCTGCTGATATTTTAGGGGATTTAGAGTGCCAATTACTGTGTTGTGCTTATTAATTTGGTGAGAAAGCTGGGAGTAGGAAGCATTTAAAGTGCTTTAGTGTGTTGTCTAAGCCTGCCGGTAAGTAGATGATTACTACAGTTTTCTGCAGCATGTTTCTGGTTTTTACTAGCTCTTTTCCCTGCTCTATCCTTTATGTAATTTATCAGTATAAGTGGTTTTCCTCCCCCCTAGTTTCTTTCTTTTCTCCCTTGGCTCATCTCCTCTTTCTCTCCTACTGTTCCGTACATGATCGCTCTATCTCCTGGGGGTGTGGGCTGCATTAGCTGCATGTAAACAATGGTTTTCTGCTGCTGTGGAATGCAACAGGTGGATCTGTGATTGGGCTCATGCAGTTGTTTCTAATTAATGGCCGATCACAGTCAGCTGGCTTGGACGGAGTCTGAGCCACAAACCTTTGTTATTCATTCCTTCTTTTCTATTCTTAGCTAGCTTTCTGATGAAATCCTTTCTTCTATTCTTTTAGTATAGTTTAAATATAATTTATATCATAAAAAAATGAATTAAGCCTTCTGAAACATGGAGTCAGGTCCTCATCTCTTCCCTCATCCTCAGACCCCTGTGAACACTGTCTCAACATTCCCCCATGGACATTTTTTTGCCAACTGGTATCAATGTCCCAATTTTTATTCCATTTCAATGCCATATTTTTGTCTGTAGATGTTTGCCACCCGTATGCTAGCTAGTTGATAATGCTTTGACAACTCTTACAGCAGTGTTTATTCATCTAAATCATACCCTGCTGCTGCAGGCTATTCTACCAGCATGGTGTGCTATTTCATTTATACTACCTATTATATCTGGTCCCAACTGCTCCTTGAAGGAAATATTTCAAGGAGCTTTTTTTGAGACCCTGAGTGCTTCAGAGCTGCAGAAGCAAGGAACCCAGTCCAGCTCCTGCTCCACAGTGAGGAGATCAAAACTGACATCCCAAATAGAGAACATAATGCTGTGCTGGGGCCGTGAGGCACAGTAATGACTCGTGATCACAGGCATTATTGCTCTAAGAGGCTTCCTAGCTGAGAGCCCTGTGTGCCAGCCCTGCAGCTCTGCCCCTCGTGTGCTCCTTTGCTTGTGCTGAGGAGTGGCAGGAACACGCTGCTCACCTCAGCCCCTCTGCTGGCACTGCCAGCTCCAAAATAGCTTCTGCTCCAGGATACACAGAACCTGACGCTGCTCCTGTGATGCTGTTTATGGATGCATGTTTGTGTTTCGTTGTTGTGGCTGGGAAGAGGATAAATCACCACCCTCTCTTTCCTGTGTTGCTGAGTGAACTTGTGGTTTGTGATTGTGTGAGTGGGTATGTGGTGTGAGGACAGCAGCCTTACCCTGCCAGCTGACTGCACAGGGGCTCTTCTGACACCTCAGTGCCTGATCTTTGTCATTGAGGTATCACCTCAGCTTCTTTCACCTTTTGATTCTCACAGCAAGAAAAGTTTGAAAATATGATGTTGAAATAGAAGACAGAAAAAATATTGTTCTGCTTTTGTGGAGTTCTATAGATATTGTGATTTTTTACTTTCCTCATTTTTGCCTGCTTGAACTTGGTGAAATGTTAAAGCTGAAGCTCCTCCACCAAACCAAAAAAAAACCCCCAACAACAAGGATCAAGATAGCAATTATGCTCTGTCATCTTTAGTCATGTTTGCTTAAATAAATTAGCTGGATGTCATTGATTACCCTTCTGAATGTTCTTCATACGGCACCCTAACAGTTCTCAGCTCACTTCAGCAGGTAATTCCAGCCAGCTCTGAGGCAGGTTTGAAGCACAAAACATTGCAGGGGTCTTACAATCACATTATCAACCAGAGATGGTCATAATACTGCAACTTGAAAAGTTTCTTCTAGAAAGCAATACCAATTAATTTCTAATCTGTCAAGTTTAATTGACCAATTAAACAATTTAGGATTTTCTTCCTGCTTGTCCCTGAAAGAGCTGGGCTAATATTGGTTTTTTAAGTTTTCTTGTAATTTGTATTGTCTCTTGGGCTCTTTACTCCTCCATACCAATTATTTTCTGTGTTGCATTATTGACTTTTTCTTCTCTCTGTGCAACCTAAGTATCCATGGCATGCAAATGCTTTGGCTGTGCTTTGGGTTCATATGTATAGAGAAAAACCATTTTTGCACATTTTGCTGAGTACACTGAGCATAAATTTCAAAGGGGACCTTGGTGTGATGAAATAGCCAATTTCAACTTCTTTATATTTGACCTTCTGCATATTTGCTCTACGTTACACCATGGTAATTAAAATTGATTCTTTTGAGGGGATTTTTTTTTGGTGAAAATTAGCTCATTTTCACTACATGCTTGAGTGGCTGTGTTAGGTTAGCCGAAACCAATGATGTTTTCTGTTCCCTTGTAATTGGCATAATTGACTGTTAATGGCTTGCAACTTTATCAGAAGTTGTTGATTCCTCCATTCACCAACTCTCTGTGATTGCAGTGAATTTGTGTGTTGCTTGCAATGAGAACATGTTTGTAAGTTCTTGGTTATCCAGCAAATCCTTACCCTTGCTTGCAGGAAGCTGTAAGAGGTCAGAGTGATGGGGTAGCTGCAGGACTGGCCAAGTTTGCAGCTAAAATCTGTGAAAACCATGCTGAGAGGCCTCCTCTCTTCTCCCTTAAGTCATGAGGCTGAATTTCTATTCATGTGCCAGTCTGTGCCTAGAGCTAAACTTACTCTCCTGCA
Source organism: Melozone crissalis (assembly GCF_028551555.1). Taxonomy (NCBI): domain Eukaryota; kingdom Metazoa; phylum Chordata; class Aves; order Passeriformes; family Passerellidae; genus Melozone; species Melozone crissalis. The sequence continues at coordinate 4,478,719 of NW_026535790.1, forward strand.
TGACTACACGTGGGTCTCAGCTAAGGAAGGCTTAGTGGGATGTTATCCCCCAACCCTGAAAATACTTTTTTTTTAATCCTGTTTATACTCTCAAGTTTCCATTCCTCTCCCACACATCTCTCTCTGCAGGTTTCCCACACACCCAGCCACCCACTGAATTACTTTAATTAAACGTTACTCATGTGTGGGCTTGCTCACCACTTCTGCCTGCTTAATTTGTTCCTTTCTAGGGTCAGTGTGAAAGAGTGGCTTGATTCAAGCATTTAACTTTGCTATCCATCAGTATTAGAAAGACAGTAACAAGGCATGTCCCTCTGTCTTGGCTTAACCCACAAGCAGGTGAATCCATCTCAAGCTGCTTCATGCTCTACCAGTGGCTTGACAGGCTGAGATAGACATTGCAGGCAGAAGCAGACAGAGGAAAATGTTCTTTTTCACCAGATATGCTTTTAGGGAAGGGTTGGAAGTTCTCCTTTTCAGACTTTGCTGGAAAAAGAATTAGACTAAGCTAATACTCACCCATGCACATCACGCCCTATTTGGATTTTCTGTCATGTGCAGAAAGAATTGGTTGGTCATTTTAAATTGCACAGATCTAGACATTAGATGACCAATAATTTATTAATTAATTAGAAATTCCAGAAGAAGGGGTAAGAGAGTTTTTTTCTGTCTTCAATTAATCCTACATGTAATTGAATTAATCCTACATGCAATTTCTTTACAAAACTGTGACACAGTGTCATGTGTTGACCGTGACTGACCTCCCTAATATGCTGGGAGGATTTTATATAGAAATATAAAATAATTACTAATTCTTAAAAAAACAATTACAAAACCTTCCTCTTCTTTTGCTTCCTTCTTTCCTGCTTTAATCTTTGTGTGCATTTCCATTGTCTTATCTTCCTTACACTACTCCTTTCCTATAGTTTTTCTTTTGTTTTCCAATTATGTTGTTTTTCAGTATGTAGGCTTTGTCTCCATTTTATGTCTCTTCCCAGTTTTTGCTCATTCCAATAATGTCTACTAGCTTGCTTTCATTTCCTCCTCCCCTATAGGAGGTACCACTGATTTTAATGTGGCATGGAGAGAATATCTGAATCTCTGAAGGAAATATATAGTGGATGTGAAAAACATACACGACTTCACTGGTATTTTTGTGTCTAAATGGCAGCAGCTTGCTGGTTCTAGATGCTTGTTCAGCTGATATCCCACACAGTTGTGTTGAAGCATCAGCATATTGTGCTGCCTCTTTTGATTTAGGAAAACTTCTCAACAGCTTTTTAAGAGAGATCCCTTAGGTCTTCTGCTATTCTTGCTTAAAGGCGTTTCTTGCATTTGCTTTTCCAGCAGAGACCTCTTTAAATCTCACCCACAGCAGCAGCTGCCACTGCCTCTGGTCTTTTCCCTACATGGGGAGTTGTCACTGCCTCTGAAATATGATGAGCTCACCCCAGAACACAAACTGAGCTGCCCATTTAATACCCACCTGTGAATGCAGCAGGGTGTGCCAGTGCTCCTGCCCTGCCCTGGCTACAGCTCTGCACAAATGCTGCCAAAGGAGGGGTAAAAACTCACCTGGGGGCAGCTCCTCACCTGCCCCAGGTCTGAGAGCACCTCAGGTGTGGGAGATAGATAAACTCCCTCCGTGGAGCCCATTGTTTGCCATTGAGGACATCTCAATCTCTATAAACTGACTGGCTGCAGACTCTGGGCTAACACTGCCTCCCAGCCTCCTCATCCTCCCAAAGCAACAATGAAGGGTTTCTCTTACTGTGCTGTTTTTGCTTTGGATTGTAATTCAAATACTTTTACTTTATTCTCTGACTTAGGTAAAAAAGGCAGCAGACTGCCTTCTGATTCAATCAGGAGAGTGTGCTCACAATCAAGTATTCTCTATGGCTGTGGATTTTTTTTTTTTTTTTGCTGTTATAAAAAAGCACGTCAGAAGATGTCAACTATTTCATTTCATAAGGATTCTTATCAGTTCCAGCTGTTCCAGAGTAGTATCTAAATATTTGATTTGAAAACAAGATGAGTACCAAGGCTGCAACATATTGCAGGCATGATCACCCAGCTAGCCAGGAAGATCTGAGCCTGCCTCTGCTAATTAGTGTTTGCAGATGAAGCTCCTCCAGTGGATGCTGAAGTTTAAAAAAATGGGTTATAACAACATCATGTCTGAGAAAAGAGAGATCTAAAAAAACCCAAAGTATGTAAATTCACTATTTTTTTGTGTCATAACAATGCTGGGACACCTGATTTTGCTTTTCATGAGGATGCGGTTTAATTTTTGAATATGTTCATATTACAAAAGGTATTATTGCTGGTATTGTGGAAAGAGATTTGTTGCCAAAAATGTGGTTATAAAATGTCAATTTGTTTAAAATATTTGTGAGAGTTAGCTTAAAGCTAGAAGATACTAAAAAAGAAATCTTGTGGATTTTTACTTAGAGGAAAAAATTGTAAGTTTGTCCAGAGAAAATTGCTTTACGCTTATGCATTTACTTGAAAATGTAATGATTCTGTTGCCTCTTTACTTAGAGTCCTTATTCTTTTGATTTTAGGGGTATGGAAACATTGATTGTGCTGAGAAATGTGATTTCTCATGGACATATTCCACCCCATTTCCTTTCCTACATAGTTTACAATTATGGTGTTGCCAAATTTAGTGAAGCAGATGCCAAGTTTCACCTCTGAATATTTGTATTTCCTTGTTCTCATACATAATCTTCCTTTTTTTCTTTAAAGAAAATCTGACAGGGACAGGTGGCAAAACTATCCCAAGCTGGAGCAGCAGAAATAATGGAGCTTGGTTGTTTATACATGAATGTCACTTTTGACCTCCTTTTAAGTACAGAATGTATTCCAGTTTTGACAGTGTTTGGGAAAAAATATTAGCTTGTATTGAAAAACAAAAGCTGTACAAGAGAAATTAAAATGAGATAAAGTAGATTTTGAGCAAATTGAAAAATTTGTATTTTACAGTAGTCCCTTCAAGTGTTGATCTTAAAATGCATTGCAATTAGTGTAATTGGAGGAGCCAACACACTTGCAGTGTAAACATTGAGTCATTTTTAATATATGACCATTGTTTGATCCTCATGAGCGGGTGATATTATATCCCAGTAAATCTATATCATGGTACACAGGAATTTAGCTACCAAATCCCATTTTAGACTGGAGGGATAAGCTTAGCAAGGGCTGTGTGCTGGTGAGCACAGGAATTGGCCAGAGTTGCTTCTGAAGGGACTGGCTTTGGGGACAGGTTTGGGATTGCCTTTAGGGACAGGTCTGGGATTGCCTTTAGGGACAGGTCTGGGATTGGCTTTAAAAACAGGTTAGGGATTGGCTTTAGGGACAGGGATTAGCTTTAGGAGCAGCTCTGGGACTGGCTTTAGGGCCAGGTCTAGGACTGCCTTTAGGAGCAGGTCCTGTCCCATGGGTGCAGAGCTCCTGGCAGCTGCAGGCTGGGTGTGTTTCAGTGCAGGTGCTAGCAGCCCTGGGTGTGTTTGGGGGCAGCTCTGGGTGTGTTTGGGGGCAGCTCTGGGTGTGTTTGGGGGCAGCTCTGGGTGTGTTTGCAGATGCTGGGCAGCTCTGGAGCCCTGCAGGCTCCTGCATCCTGCACTTGCTGGAGTTCACATCCAGGCTGGCAGGCGCTGTACTTGTGAAACGGCTCACACATGCAATAAAAGCACTTTCACACCAGCCTAAAACGCTGCTATTGGCTTCTTCCTGTCTCCAGCAAGCGTTTCCAATTTTAGAACTTGCTCTCATTTCTGAGCTGGGCTCCCTCTTCTCTTTTTTTCCCCACTGAGTTGAAAGCATGGCACATCCATCCCTTTTATCTCTCTGTTCTCTCTTGAAAGGAACTTGCAGCCATTTCCCGTGTTACTTCTCTTTTGGCATGTACAGCAAAGTCAACTTCCCAAAGATTGTAATGCATTTTAGGGACAAAACATGTTCAATCAGAGGCACCAGCATCTGAATCACTGATTCTGTTCTGTGCTTTCTAATGGAGAAACCCCCTTTTTTACTATTATTGTGTTTAAAGAGATTCTTCTGGTTTAAATATTTCAATACAACTATAAGGTTTGTTTTTTTCAAAATTTCTGTTTTGTCACAGATATTTTATTAATATTCTTATAAATATTTAAAATATTAATAATAACAACAATAATAAATATTTATAGTGATTTTATTAATAAAATTTATTAATTTTTTAATATTGGGAGTTTTTTGTTTGATTTGTTTTTTTCCAAATACATATTTTTAAGACAACAAATGTGCTATATCCAAGGCTCCCACATATCCCTCTTAGCCCAATGCATGTAATTTTTCTGCCTGGAAATTTGAGTATAAGGGATATTTGTCTGGGGTTATTCAAAGTTAAGTTTCCTAAACAGACTTTTGCATGCCTAGAAATGTTACATCTCCTCACTCTGTGCCAGGTGATCCAGGTGATGTTAATCCTAACTAGGCAAGTGTAGCAAGTCTTGCTGTAGGAAAAATCAGTCATTTCGTGTGTCAAATTTCTGACTGAGAAATGTGTCACCTCCCAGCCATGGGTGCCCTGGCCACCCACTATAAAATATTGCTTTCCACCATCATCAGCTGTTTAATCTCTCTACAGACAATCTATTCAGGTTGCAAGCTGAAGCTCCTCTCAGTATCTCCAGTTTCCTTTACTTAAACATAATGTATTGCCCCACATTTGAGTAGCTTTCTAATTAATTGAATTATTGATTTGACATATTTCAGACAGTGATCACTTAGAGCTACTAAGTTTAGAACCAGCTAGGCTAGGAGCTATAATTTAGGAACCTGATACTTTTTATTTTGCTTGAACTTACCGTGCCCTGTGTTTTAAAGCTTTTTGCCTTCAGTGGGAAGAAGGGAGGGCTTGAATTGCTGAATATTCAAGTTTTGGGTTATCTATCTGTCTGTCTATCATCCATCAATTTTCTTCCACCAAGAATGGTGTTTTGCCTTTACTGTAAGAAAAAGGAATCTTTCTGCCTTAGCATAGGATTATTTAATATATTTACAGGAAGGTCCCTTGTGTCACACACAGGTATCAGACCAGTGACTGGAAAGCTGTGTCACCTCACATGTGTATTGCTGCTGGGACTAAAAAAAACAGGGAAAAAAGCTAGTTGTTGATAAGTTTGTTGCCCCTCTAACAAACTGTGCATTTATTACAAGGGATTGTTCTTGTGCATGTTTTTTGGGTGAAGAAATAGGATTTAAGCAGAAAATCTTTACAATAGAATTGAAAGAAGTAGTTATTTGGGGGTGCTTTGTGCCACCTTCCCCTATTGATGAAATGCAGAAGCAGGTGTGGCACTTGCTCAGCAGTTTTCAACAAGAGCATATATTTCATGCCAAAATCTATTCACATTTTTTTGCCGCTGGGCTCTTTGTTAATTTAAATAGTGCCCAGGTAATGATGAATTTGTTGCTCTCTCTTTGATGAAACACCTTTACACCCTGCCCTTCACTTGGTGAAAACAATATCCTAGTGCCGATTTTGTCAGGAGAAAAAGAGCTCTGAGTGCTGTGAAGGTTTTTTTGAAGTTTGCTTTGAGTGTTTTGTCTGTAGTGACTGCACCAGGGCCCTCTCCTCTCTCTGGGGTACTGAAGGTGGGAAATACAGAAGATCTCAGGCTGAGGTTGGTGCTGCAGGAGCAGAGCCCAGGGGCTCAGAGCTGCCCTGGCGCTGAGGAATTGTCGCAGAGATGTGGCTGATGCTGGCAATGCCTGCAGTGGGTTTGGGGGCTGCAGGAGGATGTGTGACAGGCTCTGCTGCAGCTCAGGGGTTGAGGGGTTTTTATTATCAGAGCACAGGGGAATCTCTGCGTGTGAATGCAAGGCAACCCTTCTGTGCTTTCTCCAGAATTTCTGATATGTTTTCTGTTGATCATTCCTTCTCTGAGGGAGTTGAATTCTATTTCCTACCACTCTCAAAACAATTTGAGATAGAGACCTTACAAGCCTGTGACCTCAGATGATGAAGGTATTTCTTTATTATATTCAGGAGTTCTTTAGGTTTGGGAGTTGGCTGTCAGACTGAGATATTTCTGAATGTGCTGCTGCTGATCTAATCTAGTGTGATTCTTTCTTGTTGAGTTTAGAGGATGATCCTCTCCAAGCATCTCATGAAAGGATTTATTTGATCCTTATGTCCATTTGGTGAGATTTTGCTGAATTATAATTATTGTTTTTTCTGCTTTTGTTGAAAAGGAACTAGGGTACAAGTAGTTTAAATAACCTGCCAGAGGCAAATCTGTGACAAAATTGATTGCAGAGGCTGGCTGTCCTGAGCCCAAGTGTCTAGACTGAGAAATAGTCTTTTTCCTCCATAAAAACAGAATGCTATTACTGAATTTCATTTTGAACTGATGCTTTTGGAGCGTTGAGCTTTGAACAGATCACAGCCTCAGCTTGATTTGTGTGAATGCAATGTTTCAGGTGTACGAATAAAAAAGAATGTTGGTGAGATACTCTGTTACTTAGGAAATTTATATATATATATAAATATTTTATTTTAAGGTAAAATTGTGCAGCTTAGTTTAACTTTCAGACACACCATGCAGACAGGGTGAAGTTACCAACTCTTGATTCAGCACCCACCCTGGGCTATATGATGAGCTGATATCACACACACCTGAGAGGGAACAAAGACAAGGCAGCTTTGGACAGGCCTCATTTCTCTCAGAGATATAAAAATTCATAATGTTTGTTAGCCCAAATATTATAGGAATGTGTCTGAAGTTACAATTTGGCCTTGCTCACAGTAGATTGCAATACTTCAGGTTTCATAGTAAATTGCTGTGAAGAATATTTGCTACCTATACTGTATTTATGCAATATTTATTCAATACCTTAGTCAGCTGTGGGGTTTTTTTCCTCAAATGGGGCTGTGGATATGCCTGAATTGCTATATTTTGTGGGGTTTTTTGTTTTAGTGGTTTTTTGTTTGCTTGTTTGTTTGTTTGGGGTTTTTTGGTTAAATACAGAGCCTATGTAGGTGAGGCACCTATTACTTCAGTAATTGTGACAATTCTTGTACCAAGAGCACGAGCATGGTCTGGTTGTTTGGCTCTGATATTTTGTTGAGTATTGCAGGAAGCAAAATAGCTGTATTTGCTTTTTCTAACAATTTATTATTTTATTTTAGAGTAAAATATGCCTGAGAAGTTGTTTGGGTTTTTTTTTTTTACATTGACATGAGGCCCTACTTAAGGCATTTTATAGTTTTGTGCCATTTCCATGGATAGTTGGAAAACCAGTTTTACTTTGCATTAATATGTTAGCTAAAAACACAGACTGTAAACCAAAGTGATTCTAAACGTAGACAAAGAGAAATTATAAATGTTCCTAAAAACTGGGAGCTAAAATACAGTGCTGTATATGAGCTTTCAGTTTGATAAATACTTACTTATGAGGTCATAAATACTTGAGGTACAAAAGGTTAATGTAGTGTGAAAGGCTGTAAAACACAGCAAGCAACCTGCTAGATCATAATGATGCATTAGCACCTTTCAGTATGAATGCTGGTGGTTATAAAAATCTTCAGCTTGGATTTATTCTGTAATACAAGAATGTAAAGCCAAAGTATCTTCCCTGTGTACTTTTTACTTATCTTCTCATATTTATTTCTCTGTAAAAAAAAAAAAAAAAGAGAGAGAAAAGAGGCTCTCATCTGTTCATAAATGCTCACTGACTGAAACTGATAAAAACCCATTTTTAAACCCATTTTTGACTAATATAATTTCTCCAAAGCATGTCAGGTGTTGTCTGGGTGCTCAAAGAAAGCAATAAAATCAAGTAATACTCGGTGATTTTTTTGTCTTCTCTGCATTAATAAGTTTCCATGAGATAAAGTAAGCAATATAATGCATAAAGGAAACAAAAGTGATATAAATTTTGGAAAGCAGTAATGCAAGTTACCTTTGAGAGGAAAGAAAGTCAGTACTAAAATCACAAACTGAGGTTTTACTGGGTGGTAAAGTTGACTTTGTCATAGTAAATATAGTATTTCTCAGTCTCAGAAATCCTCTGCAGTTTATAATTGTCTCCAATGTGCTGATGCAGCTAATATTTCTCATTTAATATCTACCTCTGTGGAGTGTTAATTTTCATGCTTTGGTGCTCATTGCTTTTTACTAAAGCAAATTGCTTCCTCTTACTGTTATATCAGAGCTTATGACAGATTAGGATAATTTTACTGTCATTAATCTTTGGAGTCCATTCCACTCTTTTCAATGAAGTGCCATGTTTTGGCCAGGCTAAATTGAAACACTTAATAAAATCTGGAATCAAATATAAAAAGAAGAATTGAAGGCTGTTGATACCTGCTTTCATCCTTCTCTACTCTCTGGTTACAAGACAAGTATTTTATTTTTCAATTTTTTCTCTTCAAAAAGTACATCTGCATGTGAAAGATATTCAGTAGTTTTGGGGGACTAGACAAGAAAAATGCCGAAGTGAAAATATTTGATTTAGACGCATTTTTATTTTTATTTTGAGGTGTTGAGAATCTACACATTCTGTTCTTATTAAGATGCAGTTTAAATTGATAGTTTTTGAATTGTGCAAATATATCTTCATGAATCTCTGTAGATTATTATTTTAAAATTATTTTTAGTTGAAGACCTTATTTAAATTTGCAAGGAACACTGCGAGCTCTTGCTGGGCTGACAGAATTAGCACAAAAAAAAAAAACTGTGAGAGACCACACAGTGAAGCATCTTGTAAAAGCCCTCATAATTCCTCTGAACAGAATATATTTCTTCACAAATGCTGAGATGGTTTGCTTTATTTTGGAGCAATTGGTCAAGCTGGAAATCCAAATGACAACACCCTGGTAGGCCAATATAGCAGATACATGACTTGCCTTGTCAAATGCTGTTTTGTAGTACAAAATACAGGATTTTGATGGCAACAGAAAAAAAAAAATATATTATATAATATATAAATATATACTATACATTATATAATATATAACATATAAAATATATAATATATATAACATATATTATATATTATAAAATATATATAATATATATTATATACATTTTATATATAGGTAATATTATAGATTACCAGTTTATATTATATAATAAAAAATTATATATTACAGATATATTTATATTATATATATATTATATTCTATATTCTGTGTTATGTATTATATATTACCTATTTATATTATATAATATATTAACAATTATATATTATATAATATTACATATTACCAATTGCATATTAGGTTATAAGCCTTTCTGTGCCATACTTTTGGGCACGAATTTGTTTGTTTCTTTTATTTTTGGGATATTTTTTTCTGTAGCAGCCTCAGAGCCTGCAGTGCCTGAAAGGATCCCCACTGCTCAGTCATTCTGATGGACGAGAGCCTCTTCCCCCTTTCTTTCTTTCTTCCTTTTTTGAATTAAATGTCCTCCTCATGCCACAGTAATCGTGGATATTGTTAATGGAATTGCGTGGTAGAACTTAATTAACCTTTTCTTCTTGCTTTTTATTTAAAGGAAATTTGAGAGAGCTCAGTGGCGTGGTTCCTAATTTAATGCATCCCCCCAGTGTCTATTAGAGGCTCTTCACTTGGCTGAGTCAGGGGAGACAGAGCTGCCCATCCTTAGCTCACAATTCATTTTCCCTCAGTTGAAATGTTCACCTGACATTCTAATCAGGGGCGAGTAAAAGTGCTGAGTATATGTGTTAATAAATATATATTCTTCATGAATTTAGATAATCTCATAACTGCAGCCATTAAAACATATTGGATGGTTATGCAAATAACAGAAGGGATTTCAAATTGCACTGACTGTTTTGAGTGTCACTCCTTGAACTGGTTTTCTTTCATTTTGTAAATAATAATTAAACTGCTTGTGGTAGTTTTTCTTTAGCTATTGAGTGGTCGGCAGATGAATAATTCTTTTCTGAGATGGAAAGGAGTGGACAGTGAAGGCTATAATTTACAATTTTAGTTTTAAATGCACTTCCAGAGGTGCAGCAAAAAGCATTTTTTACATTATTTCCTTTAAAAGCAGAGGAAGGGAAAGGTGTTATAAAAGTAGGTGATGTAAATGGAAATGCAATTCAGGCCATATTTCTGTAAGCTACTCTTTTATCTTTGCCTGAATGAAGTCTGTTTAAGTGTTCTCAGTTCATTATATTTCTAAATGAGTTTTACTTCAAATGGCTGTTAATTATTGCCGTAACTTCCTCTCGTATTAGTGTCTGAGTCCTGCTCACACGGAGATTGTTAGCTCATCCAGAATAAAGTCTGGTTTTATGGACTTAAAAAAAATAACCTGTGATTTCCTCACATTCTTGGAGCCCAGTTTATGGAGTGTAGGCTTGCTTGTCTAACTGATTGACCAAACTCTTTTTTACCTTAAAAAGCAACAAAGACAGTCAGTGTACAAAGCAGAACTAAAGTTCCACATCTAGAAAAGAGCAAAAAGGATCCATGAAATGGTTTCTTTTCAGTATACGTTAGATTACCAAATATTTTCTGAAACAGCATTGCAGCTAAACATAGCTGCATGTCCCAAAATCACTGAAGAAACTGAAAATCTGTTTGGCTGACCTCTTAGACAAGTTAGGGAGACAAGCTGAGGTTTAGAAGCAGTTTCATAAAAATAACTAAAAAATATTTTCTTATTTTTTTTCCCTTTTTTCCAGTTTAAGTCTACTAACCTACAGAGATAGTTGACTGGGATTGGTGGGGCTTTCTTTTGCAGCAGAAGTTTGAAATATGATTTAAAAAAGTAAATTCTTCGTGGAGTTTGATGAAACACTGCTTTGGGGTATCGGACACTGGCATTATTGTCACAGAGGTTGGTGGCTGATAAGCGAACTCTGTGATAGGCATCTGGCAAAATTCTCTTTTCAGTTTTCCTTTATGTTGCTTTTTTGTTTCAATTGTTTGGAAATAATAGATTTCACTTTAGTTATACTTCAAGGAATCAGGTCATCATTACAACCTTCAGTTACTGGTATGGGAAAAAAGCGTGTGCAGAGAGAGACTTCAGTTATGTTGTGCAGGTGGGACGAATACTGGAATGCAGAAAGGAGTAAAAATCCTAGGAACTAACAAATGATGCCCAAAAAATAAATGTATTTATTTACTTACATCGTTATACTACTGTACAGAATACTCAATTTATATGTCAAGAGATTTTACGAGAGGAATGTAGGAATCTTAGCTATCCAAGTGAGCTTTAAAGGTAAAATAGGGTAACTGAGTAAATCAGTGCACAGTGAGGAGAGTGGTGGTGCTGGAGTGCCTTGTGTAACATTAATCCTTCCTCCCTGAAGAGTGCCTTGTTTATTTGGGTTGTGGCCATCACACGATGGAGAGCAGTGATGGGAAGAGGTGACCCACACTTGCCATTTGCTGATATAATAATATTGCTTTATTATTGTGTGATAATTTGCTTTATGTAATGGTTATTCTGCTGCAGTGCCATGCTAAACTGTGGAGGTTTTAATTTTTCTGTGCCTGAAAGAGTCTGTTTGGAGCCAGGTCACAGAAAACAAGGATCTCTGTGTGTATGGGGAGGTGTTTTGTGTACCACAAGTGGAAATTTTTGCCCATCCATATGAACCTTTTTCCTAGTCCCTTTTTCAATGTTCCTTTACATCTTGTTTTTTCATTATATTCTTTCATCAGCCTTTGTGAATAGCCCTTGTCAGGGTCTGCTGGTCCTTCCTGCCCTGCCCACCTCCACTGGGCTCCCCATCACAGCTCTGCCTGCCATGGGACCCACTGAAGGAGTCCCTGACCCTCTGGACAGGATCCCCTCTGAACGGGTCCCTGACCCTCTGAACAGGTCCCTGACTCTCTGAATGTGCCCCTGGCCCTCTGATTGCTGTCCTTGCTCCTGCTCTGTCACTGCTCCCAGGGTTGCACAAGGCTGGGCATTGTCACTGGACCTGGCTTCAATCTGCTGACAAATCAAGTAGGATCAGCTAGAGCAGAATTCATCAGAGTGTTGAATTCTTCCAGGGAGGGAGCCCCACAAGGTCTCTAGGGAATCTGTTATAATGTTAGAGCACTCACAGGAAAAGCTTTCCCCAGCTCCTCCACAGCATGTGCTGTGCTGCAGCTTTTGCTCGTTGCCTTTTGTTCCCTCTCTGGGCACCACTGGCCGGAGTGTGGGTCCTTCATCTCTCCTCCCTTCCATCAGGCATTTATGCCTTTTCTTTTGCAGGCTGAACACTCCTGGCTCTCTCATTCTCTCCTTGTTTGCCAGATGCTCCCATCCTTCCCATATTGTTGACTCCTATTCCACTTGGACTCTTTTCCTGCAGCTCTGCTCTGGCTGTTCCTCTCCAGGTGCAGGACTTTGCTGAACTCCATGAGGTTCCTCATGCCTGTTTCTCCAGCCTGCCAGGGTCCCTGTGCATGGCAGCACAACCCTCTGGGGTATCAGTAACCCCACCCTGCCTGCTTTCATCTCCCAACAGCATCAGTTGGCCAAGTCCCTTCCTGAGAAATCAAAGGGAGATGAATCTGTGCTCCGTGAGTGAGCGTGGCTGTGCCATCCTGTGCTGATTCCTGAAGGGAAATATAGACAGAAAAACTGCCTGAGATGTTACGGCTTCTCTGTACAGATGTTAGATGAAAATAGAAATGTCTTGGCTCAGAAATGTCTGGTTGCTGCGTTTGAGGATGAATAAGGGAAGAGGTCTGTTGGCAGGTTTGCTGTGAGCCAGAGGGAAGGATGGGAATTAGATTTAAACTCACAGTGCCAATCCTCCTGATTGCAGGTTTGCTGTTTGAGAATGTCTCCTCTGCCCCCCTTCCTGAGAACTTTTTCCAGGAAAGGAAAGTTGATTTCAAGGGAATCCAAGTCCTGTTTCCAGTTCTTCAAAAGATATTTCGTTAAACTTGAGTATCAGTATTCAAAGCAATTCTGCAGTGGGAGCTGCATTGTGCATTCATATGATCAAGCAGAGTTCATCACAACATCAGCATTCACAGCTGGATTTGAAATGATGGTTTAAACCCTTTAAAAATTCTTTGAAACATCCACTATTCCTTAGATTTTTCTTCTCTGAAGTGGGAGAAGGGAAGGACAAATGGATGTTTCCTAAAACTTTAAATTGTCTTTCACATTGTTGAAGGAAAGGTGTTGGATGAGCTTGAAGAGAAGGATGAAAAAGAATGATTTACATCAAGCATAATTTTCCTTGATGTGGACTTGTCTGTGTCTGGTTGTGCCACTGGAAAACTTCAGGGATGCTGCTTTTGGAGAAAAGCAGGTACAGACCTGCTTTTCCATTCAAAATGTCTCAGCTCTTTGGAAATGCTGCTTGCCTTTGGCTGCAGCCTGCTAAGGTATGAGACTTCCAAACACACCCAAAAAAAAAAAATAAATTCAGCTGTTTTTTCGTGAAATTGGTAATCTAAATTTGAGAATTTACTATCCTACAAGGAACTGAACTGCTGCTTGTTAAATTGGGGTGAGTGCCTCAGTATAAAAAGAACAATGTGATTTAGAAAATGTCTTTTTGTGACATGGAGAACCCTCAAATTCCTCTGTATTTCAGAGGGTTCAACAGCTGACTCCTTGGGCAAAGATTTGCAAGTGAGCAAATGGAGTGTCACAGTAGGGATCCAGCAGGAGGTGAGGGGTCAAACAGAGAAAAACCTTTTATCACACTGTCACATTTCCTTTCTTTCCCTGAGCTGGAGCTGGAGCAATCAGCCGTTCCCTCTCAGCATGAGACTCTGCTCTCACAAGTTCACTCAGCAGCTGGCTGTGTCAACACAACTCTCACAAAAAGGGACTTTACATGCATGACATCAATCTGGTTCAGAGGGGAATTCCAGAAACTGGTGTGCATTGATTCAAGCTGAGAGTAAACAACTCCTAGCCAAACCTGCAAATGCTCCATCTAAAGACACTTTCCCTTTTTCTTTTTATTTTATTATTTTATTTTTTATTTTTAAAGAAAGTAATATCCTCTGAAGCTGTGTAGCACAGTATTTAATTAGTGATTTCTTTATTTGGACAAATATTGTTGACTGTCACAGCATTTTACAAGTTAGTTGCAGATGTTGAAAGTTATTTTTCCAGATAGACCTTGCTGCCAGAACAAAAGTGTAATAAGCTTTATTGCAACATTGAAGCCTTTTATAATGTTGACTTATGAAGGATAACACTTGAAAGAATTTTTAAGCTAATTAGAACATTTGAAACAAAGAATCTCCTTCTATATTAGAGCAGCAATGCTTGTGCATGAATGAATGTCCACAGGTAAAAGTACAGTTGCCTTACTGTGTATTGATTTATGTTCTTTTCTGAATAATTTCTTCATAAATCAAGGTAGTAAATGAGTTGGACAGGAGAACTTGGGGAGAATCAGTGGATTTCCAGAAACCTAGCATGCCAAACTTTGCATCAGTCAGAAAGTCTTATCCTCAAGGGCATTGTGTCCTGATTTATTGCCTATCAAATTGACTTAAAGTGTTTTAAGGCCTATCATAACCATTGGGAATATTTACCTGTAAGCTTTACAAAACCTTTCAATATTTCTGCATCTATTTTACCCTTCTTCCTTTAAACTTTGTATTTAGATGGCAAATCTCTATTTCTGCATGTTTAGAACCTACCGCAGCTCTTCCCTATTGATACTTTCAGGTGCTTTCCAAGTCTTATTCTATATGATTTTTTATATCTTATTTCACATAATTCAGGTTTTGTGGAGCAGTGGGTGGAAGGAGCCTGAGCCCCAAGGTCTCAGGAAGGACAAGTGTGTTTTTGAGGCTTTAGGTGCTCATGAAAGCACCCCATGAGTGCTGTGGGTCCTTTCAGACACACAGGGGGAAAGGAGCTCCAGAGGGAGAGGAATGAGTGGAGAATCTGCAGAGCAAATGTGCTGAGCAATTTGTGGGGGGAAATCTCATGAGCACGGCACTATTTAGTGCTGAGGATCCTGGTGCCTTCTTCTTCTGGTAATACTTTGTAAAATCAGCTTTGCAGTGAGAAGATACAGCTCCCACTCAAATGATAAAAATCCCTCTAATCAAGATTTCTATATTTACTGCCATGGGGTTTTTTAGTATGTTTTCATTGGTTGCCCGTCTGGATTTTACATTAGGCTTTCAAGCATTGAAACAAAGTTATTTTTAAACACTTGCTTCCTGCAAGACTTACATCAGAAATAAAACAAACTTCTGACTAACAGATGAAAGAGGAATAGCAAAATCAATTGACTATTTCTTTGTGACTCTGTATCACTACTTAAGATTTATTATTTGGATTAAATTAATGCTTTTGTCCTTTGACAGTATAATATTTCCTAATCTGTCTATTTCTTTTAAAGAATAAATCCAATGAATTTATTTTATTACTATCTTGTGATTATATCACAATAATTGAGCTTTATTATACATAGTGTCATCTTCTAAAGATGTGCATAGTGTGTATGCATTTCCTTCTTGGCTAGTGGAGCCAGGATGCAGCTAATTAGGAAAGGTTTTGTTAATTGCTCTTGTGATGTTGTGGATGGGATCACTAGGTGGTCAGAAATATTTATTGAATCGATGCAAGCAATAAATAATTCATTGAGGCAACCTTTTATCATTCCCTCTTCCATTTCACATTACTGACATGCTGGCATCAGCTGGATGTCCTTAACTGAACTTGCCAACTGCTTGGTTACACATAACTCTATTAAAACATTTTACAAATATTTTTTTTAAAGTAATATCTGCTCTTTATGCCAGCAAATTTGGCCCAAGTTTTGAGAGGTGTTCTCAAGTCAAAAAATGTATGGCTTTTGGTGATTCTCCTCCAGACATGATTGATCTGCTGTTCCCTGAGACCCTGCTGAATATTTTAGAAGAAAAATGATGAACCAGCAAAGGCAATGTAAAGCGCTATATAAGGGCTATATTGCATATTGTTAAGGAAGATTAATTGGGGAAATAATTAATGTAGCCAAGTTATTAATTGCTCTTTGGTTGTCCTGCAGTACCAGAGGCTTAAGAAACCCATCTTATTGCTCCTATCTGTCCCCAGAATTAATGATCTCTTATTTAGGCTACTAGCTCTCCATGCATAAGCTATCACAATAATAGCAGTGCTTTCTTGTAGCCTGTGGTATCAGCATCCAGAATGCATCCATCTAGAAATGAGAGAAATAATCACTGCTGCTTGTAAGTCTTCAGCCCTGAACAATACCCAGCCTGCTGAAACCCCAGAGCATGTTCAATAGTGGAACGTCAGAAACTGCTGAAGCAAAGCACAAAATTATTCAGGTTCTTTTTCATTTGTCAGTAAATTGGATTAAGGGATTCTGGCGGGGTGTGCTTGTGTGTGGCAGTATATCTAAAACAAATGCCCCAGTCAGAGCCAGCCACCTTACACTGTGTTCCTGGCAGTAAATTGTATTCCTGTGGCTGCTCAAGGAGCTGTGAGAGGCAATGCTGCAGAAGGGAGGGGGGTGATTGGGTGTTCTCCCTCCCCAGAGGTGCATTGGCACCCTGCCTGTGTCTCTCACAGCCCGAAGGTGTGTGTCACATCTCACCTCACCTCTCAAAGATTATTATTAATAAGAATAATAGGCACAGTTAAACATCAAACGCACTCTTTCCAGTAGGGAGATGGGAGGGAGAATGGCTCTTGGGCATCAATGGACTGAGCAGGGCGCAGGGTGAGTGTGGTGGTGTTCGCAGGGTCCCAGGATGAGGGAAGAGATGAGGATCTGACTCCATGTTTCAGAAGGCTTGATTTATTATTTTATGGTATATATTATAGTAAAACTATACTAAAAGAATAGAAGAAAGGATTTCATTAGAAGCCTTGCTAAGATTAGAAAAGGAATGATAACAAAGGCTTGTGACTGACTGAGACAGTACAAGACACCAGGACTGTGATTGGCCATTAATTAGCAACGACCACATGAGCCCAATCACAGATCCTCCTGTTGCATTCCACAGCAGCAGATAATAATTGTTTACATTTTGTTCCTGAGGCCTCTCATCTTCTCAGGAGCGCAAAAATCCTAAGGAAAGGATTTTTCATAAAAGATGTCTGCGACAGGTGAGAGCTCAGCACTTTGGAGAGGGCACAGCACAGCCTTCAAGACAGGGACTTGGTCCTCTGTCTGCTTCTTTCAGACCTGTCCCAGTGACTGCTTTGCTCAGTTTGCATTTGGTGCTTTGGGTAGTAAAATGTTTTTTTAAAGAATATGAAACCATTATACCTTTTGTAATTTCATTATACCTTTTGTAATCTGGGAAATGGAGTGAACTTAGTGGTAATGCTGAAATTACTTTGTCAAGTTGGTATAACATCAGGGTGAAACTGTGACCCAACTGAAATAAAAGGAAATTTTACCATTAAAAACAAGATGGGTCAGGGCTTGCCCTGCAGGGTTTCACTCTCAGTGTCTCTGAAACGAAGCATGAGACACTCAGCTACACCAGAAATTTAAAAAGATAATCATGGAAGGGTGTGTGTTGAAGTGACCTTAAGGATCATCTAGTTCCAAATTATCAAATGCAGGCATGATTACGTTATTACATTTCTTTATTTCTTTGTGCATAGCAGCAAGTCCCACATCTGTGTGCTTTTTGCATTAGAACAGAACAAGAAACAGTGCACATTCTCTTCAGGAAATGATTCCTAAGGGGTTAAATGGATGTGGCATGAGTTGCATGCTTTGCAGTATGTGATGCTGGAAATATTTGTATCTTTAGAGCTAATTTGAAGAATTAATCTAAACTTTTAATATCCTGAAAGCAATGAGACCTTACTATTGATCTTATTCATGAGAAAAGGATAGCAGAAGAGAAGTCACTGATACTTCTGGTAATGTTTATCACCAATGTGAAATGGCACAATAATAGAATTTTTTTCTGTGTACATCTTTGTGTGAATTTAAGCCCAAACAGATGGATTTGCGTATATAATTCCATTTGCGTATATAACTCCATTTTTTTCTGTTGTTGTGCTTCTGGCAAGCACGTTGCAGAGCTGGGACTTTTCAGAATATAAATTTACCAAAACAAGTATGATTAATTAATCAGTCGATCTACTTAAGAAAACAGGAAAGCTACAAGCCCATCACTTTGTCAGCTCTCTGTTAGTGGTATATATGGGAAACAGCATTTTCAGAAAGTCCCAAACTCGGATTTAAATTATTCTCTTTGCTCACTTTTTAATGGAAAGATAACTTTCCAGAATCTGGATCCTTTTAAAATGGAAAATGTGCAATATTATCTGAGGGAAGTATGAAGGTGATTTACTATGCATGATTTTTTCAGTTTGTACACATTGGGCATGGTTATATTTTTGCTCAGGACGTATATATATATATTTTCTGCTGAACTTTTCTCGATTGCTTTTTTTATCGGGTTTACAAATCAAATCAAACAGGTATATTGCAGAGCTCTGATATTATTTTCTGTGCTTATAGCACAATGTATTGAATTATGCTTGCTCATGTACTGCTGCTGCTATTCTCTCCAGATTGAGAGAGAATGACTGTGGGGGCTGTAAATTCACTTGGCTCCCAGCACCACTGGTTAAATCAAGAGCCCTGTTCAGGCTGGAGAAGAGACAGAGCAAGTGTTCATTACACAAATCAATTTGGTCAAAAGTACAGCACAGTGGGTACCCAACCATTGCTCACATAATATTGTCAACTTAATCAAATAATGCCTAGAAGACATTCACAAGCTCTTTTTCTCTGAGAAATAACTTGATTGGTGCAGCAGGAAAAAAAAAAAAAAAACCAAAAACCGGTGCTGTTTTGAGCATTCATTAAAAAAAATTCAGTGGGTGCTTTCTTTTTTGCTAAATTTAAAATTCTGAAGAGCTTTACCCTATGCTTGTTTGTATACATGAGACACTCAGCACTTAATTTACTGCTGATCATATTAAAAAAAATAATCTGTTCATTTTTTTTGTTTTTGCTCTTGCTTTTCTCCCTGTAAATATTTTAGATGTTATTCCTGCTAGAATTAGGCTTTTCTTCCTCTTGACTTGGTATGGGTTTAAAAGATATGCAACAGATTTGTGTTTGTTTGCAGATTATAGCAGAATGATCAGGACTTGGTAAAGATTCTTCATGTTCCAGTAATACTTATTTTCCCTTTGTCCAGAAAAACATAAAAGGTTTAGATCCATTTCAGGCATTCCTACGGTCTGTGTTCCATTCAGGCTTTAAATACTGATATTGGGAACTGTGTTCCTGTAGGGGTGTGCAAACCCTTTTCTGCATTTCATTGTGTTGGAAACAGGCTTTGAGGGTGAAAGATTTTGTGCACACCATCGTGGTTTTGTAGGAAATGAAAGATATTAGGCAGTGAAAAAGAATGGAGGGAAAGTGGAACACTTAAAATTCCTGTGTAGGGAACATTGCAGGGCTGGCTGTCTGCAGTGATGGATGGAAAGGGGCACAGAAAATTGCTATTAGCCAGGAAGGAGAATGGAATGGGGTTTTTCTGCCCAGGCAATGTGCACAAGGCCCTCTCTGGTTTCAGGTTCACTGACCATTGTTTTTTTGTGTGTGGGGCCTTTGCCACAAGGGCTGGGGGTGGGAGATGAGACTCCAGTGTCCAGTCAGGAGCAGCTGGGAAATGGGGTTGTTATAGGGCTGCATGAAGGTTTTAGAATCTATTTTCTGAGTGAAAGTTGCTGCAAATTTTGATTAAAATGGCCTTAAAGGAAGGGGGGGGGGGGGGAGTTAATATTTTTTTCCAAACAAAAAATTGTCAAATTTATTTTATCCAAACACATATTTGGTTTAGTGGTTTTCTTCACTTGTATAATTTTTGTTTCTTAAATTCTCAGGAAACAAGCTTGGAAGGGAAACCAGAAAAATTCCTTTAATAATTTTACTTCTTTAAAACTAGTTTAACAATTTTACTGTGAAGTCTTTAAGAACTTGAGTAAAGTCTTTTAAATAAAGAAGTTTCCTTAACTGGAAATGAGTTAAGGAAACAAAAAGAAAAGTATTTTGCTGAAGGTAAAGAATTTCTTTAGAAAAAAATAGATATTAATTCTCCTCATGATGAATTTGGTTTAAAAGGATACTAAATGTTTGTACTGAAATTATCTTACATGTAAAAAAGAAATCTTTTTTTGGAAATGCCCTCTTTGATATGCCCTCTTTCTTACATGTAAGAATGTTTCAATTCTAATTTATTTTAACACTTAAGCCTTCAGTAGCTCACTGAAGTAAAGGGAGCTCATCTCAATTTGTTTTGCTGTGAGTGAGAATTTGATCTTCTATTTCTGCATTCTGTTTTTATAGCTTTCATTATAAGTCTTAAGACTATCATATATTAAGAATCTTTAATATTTTATAATTGCAAATATGTGGTGGAATAGGGGCCAGAAAGCAGCCTGATTGCATCCAGGATTGCAGGGATGGAGGAAGGACAATGCCACATCCTCACATCCATTAATTTTTAAAGGACTATCAAACACCACTCTTCAGGTCCTCCAGCACTGAAGGTTTTCTCCTGAAATGTATTCTGCATGTGTGAGGTAAATTGCATTCTGGTTCCATGAGTCCACAGAGCTCTGAGAGTTGCCTGGCTGGGATTTTTCAAAATCCAGCCTGTCCTCTGCCCCTGGTGTGTTTTACCTCCTTGTGTTAATTTCTGCATCATCCTCACATTCCAGTTTCAGTTCGTGGTTATCCTTGTCCAGATCTCCAGGCACAGCTGTGGATTTCTGGATGATAATGTGCTTTGTAAAGAGCCTGTTACATTGCCAAGCCTTTTCATGTGTCCTAAATGCTTTAGCCCTGTTAATTCTGCCCCAGGGATCTTGAGGGTCGTGGACAGTTATGAATTGTTGGTGACAGGGACTTGCTAAAGTTTCTGGTTTTCAGCCCGCGCTGCCCAGACTACGAGACATTCTATGCTGAGAGTGCAAATTTGAGACTTCTTAAAATAAAAAGGATTTTAAAAAGTGGTAAAACCAACCAAAGGCCTGGAAAATACCAGTACCTGGATTTATTCTCTTCACCTATAATTTGCAGCTCCATTTTAACACCACCCTCAGAAACCTCACTGGATTTTGTGCACTGTAATCTGTTCAGCTGCTAAGTAGCTCCCAGTGTTTTGGGATGTTTGTGGCGCACAGCTCAGCCCTTCTACTCCTCATTTCTATGAATAAAATGAACAGAGATTACTCTTTTCTATTTGCATTTATACAGGACACTGATTATATAATTTCTTCCTTGGGCACCCTCTGTTCCTGAAGCTTAACAGCACCTTTAGAATTCTGCAGTTCTCTTCAGATTAATGTAATTGACCTCAAATTCTTCAGGAGTGTTTTATTTCAAGAGTTTCCAGTCTGTCATCCCCCACCTGCTCTCACATACCAAATTTCTTTTTTATTTCTCTCCTTTTATGCCTGAAGGTAGAAAATAATCCCTGTGGTGTCTCTGGGTGAAACAGCTACCTCAGAATCTCAAGTTTGAATTTTTGAGTTGATTTTAGCTAACAGTACATTAGCATGGAACATTTTTTCTCTTGACAGCTATATACCATATTTCCTATCTAAATCACTAAATATTCATAAAGATTAATTATTTACTTTGTGGGGCTGTGATTTCAGGGAGTAGCACATGAAGAGATGTGGTGGCACTGACTCAGTTTTAGGTTTACACTTGATCTGATCCCATTATTTGTTTGGATCACTTGTAAATCTTCCTTCAGTGCACACAAAAGTTTGTGTTTGTGTGTGTCTCATCACATCCTCTGAAATACCAGAGATGTTCCTGATGGACTGATGCTGCTGCAGAAATGAGCACCTGTTCTTAGCACAGAAGTATAGGCAATATAGATGATAGCACTTTTAATTTGAGAATATTTGTATTACTTAGGGAGGACATTGTTGAATTTCACTTGCTAGAATTCAATTTCTGTGTAGTTATTGCTGATGTAAATGATGTGTTCTGTTTGAGTTCTTTTGCTTCCTCTTCAACAGGCTTGTTGGTACTAAAACTGTGTGGTAAGGTTTATTTTATTTAACCATTTTTATGTTGCTTAAACTGTTGTGTCCTAAAAGAAATACTAGAAATACTAGCAGGAAATAGGCAATTTCTCCTTTTTGTTCTTTAAAAGAGAAAACTCAGACAAACTGAATGTAACATTAGCACACAAGAGAAAGATGAATAATGAGAAAAACAACGGGGTCAGAAGGAAAAAGGAAAGAGCAAAGAGAGTGATAGATTTCAGATCATCCTTGTAGTTTTTCATTCAATCATTTTCTTTCCCCTTCTATTCTTCCCAACCCTTCTGCCCATGCACAGGAGTGACTGTGCTGTTTTAAAATACCCATACAGAGCCTTGGCTAATGATTGTGTGCTGTACAAGCAGTAATTAATTAGGCACTGTAGGACGTAATTAAAGAACAGAGATGAGTAATTTCTATAACATACTGATAGACCAGCACTGGTTAATTTTACTTTTTGGATAAGGGGCATTTTATGGTTTTTTCCTCATCTTACTGCAGATTTGTGATTTGTTTGTTAAATCATAACACGTGGCAATGTCCTTCTGTTTTAAACCAGAATTTTAAACCCAGGGAACGCTGTCTCTGTCAGAAGCACCATGACATAACCTCACTTTGGTGAGGAAGAAAATCTGCACAAGTTTGTTTCTGGATCTCACACTTGTGTCAGGCAACCTTCACCACTGATTAAACTTCTGTTCCCTCTCACAACTCAAGGCCTTTTCCATAATGGACACCATTTATGTGGACAGAATGACCCTCCAGTGCCCATCAGCACTGCTCATGAGATGGCAAACAGGAGGAGATGTGTTATCTGCCTGCTGTGGAGAATCCCAGTGGCCTCTCAATAAAAGCTCTAATCTCATTTCAAAGGGTCTGGCTTGCTCTGCCAGCAGAGAGCATTTGGACTGCAGATTCTGTTCCTTACCTTGGCAAACACAGAAAGGGTTAAAGAAATTTCTACAATCTTATAGGGAGATATATTCATTCATTGTTTAAGAGCAGCTAAGCAAATCTACAAATAATAATTTACTCATTGTCCAGTTTATTCCAAATACATATTATCACTGGAAATGTATGCTCTTGAGACAGAAATTGTTTTGATTTTCATGTATTTAAACTTCTGGTATTCCTCACTACTTTGGAGCAGATATAACTGATTTTAGTTTGTTTGGTTTTTATTGTTTTTTTTTTTTTTTTTTTTTTTGAGGATTTAAGTTCACCCCCTTGTATTAACAATACTTACAGTGTGCTTTATTTTGCTTTACCCTTTTAGCAGACAGATGATGCAGCACAGACCGATGGCCAGCAACAGACACAATCTTCTGAAAACACAGAAAACAAATCACAGCCCAAACGGCTCCATGTCTCAAATATACCCTTCAGATTCCGGGATCCAGATCTTAGACAAATGTTTGGTGTAAGTGCTCATATTTATTTCTGGTTTTTGTTTTTTACATTTGCATTGCAATAGGTATTTTGTATTACAAGCAGCTGTGAGGGGTGTATATCTGATTGAGGCTGTTTAACCATTTTCAGGAAAGATTCCCCTTTAATCTGTGTGTAATCAAACATCTGATTTGCCAGTGACAACTGGGATATGACACTGATTGTGCTGGATGCGATGCACTTGGGTGATTTGTACTACATGCACAAAAAGCTGTTTGTGGTGGTTTAAATGCATACATATTGCTGCTGTACACATCTGGATTTATCTGCCTGCCTTTATTGATTTTGGAGAGTGTGATGTTAAACACTCAGTTTAACATCACACTCTGAGTAAGGCAGGCACAGGCTGAATTTCAGCGCAAAGTTCAGACACAGGAATCCTCACCCATCTCCACATGTTTTGTAGGTCTGCAAAAAGCCTTTGAAGGTTTTTGTTAGTAGTTTTCTGTTAATCTCTCAGTTTGTGCTTCCCCCCAGGCCACAGCTGCCTTCAAGCACATGCCCTGTGTTTAACACAGGCTCTGGACACACCAGCAGCAGTAGGATTATAAACACGAGAGCTTAGATTGGCTTTCTACTCCCTGATCCAAGAACCCTCAGGTTTAGTTTGAAATGCCACTAAACCTCATCTAAAATGTACTCGATCATCTATTGGAACCCAAGTCAGGACTGAAGTATTTCTGTTACTCTCACTGTATTTATTCTGCCTCACTAAACCCAATTCTCTCCTGCATCACAGCTGGTTATTCAGTGCAGCACCAAGTGCCTCATGGCTCTGCACTTCTTTCCCTCTTTCATGTTCAGATTTTTAAGTTGTTCTAAAATGTGTTTGTATGTGAGTCAGAGGATGGTTTTTCTCAGTATTTATTCCTCTGTAGGAAACAGTCCCTGGAAAAAGAATCCTGTTGTAATACTGGGAAATGAGTGGCTGTTCTGCCAGATCTGCCTTGGTACAAATTTCCTCCCCTGAACACAGCTTCCAGCTCATCAGCAGAATAGCAGAAGGCATAATAATTAACCCTCCAGAGAAAAATATGCTAATTTATTTAAACTAAACAAACCACTTAAAATAGGTTTTATATGAAAAAAAAATTAAATGAAAGGATTTTTTGGTAGGTATTGTAGTGATTTATAAATGAATAAACGCATTTCTTTTTAGTGTTTCTAAGTCTTAGGTCTCAAAAGACTGACACTGGAGAATGGCTGGAGTTTCCAGCTGACTTCCAGAATGACTTGGTAACAGGAAATTTTAACTTCTGAAATGACAGAGAAATAAGATTTTTGTATGTGTGAGTTGAAATATTTCATATGAAATATGGCAGGTCTGCATTATGTCCATGTTAAGCACACAGTAGATGATCTTTTTACATGGACACGAATATTACAGAGGAGAATTGTTTAAATATCAAGTCTGTGTCTGAATCAAGGCTGAAGTGGAAGTTAAAGCATTGATTAAATGGATGCAAGAACATGAAATAAGCCAAAGTATGCCAAGTGATGGTTGACTTCTCATGGTCAAGTTGAAACTCTTTAATAAGCTAGAGAAGGAATCCTGTCCTTCCTGGCCTGTAATTGTTTATTAGATCTGAAAAGACTGGAGTGCTCATTTCTGCAGTTCCTGGGACTCTTGCTGGATTATTCTCCATTTACCTCTCTCTAATTTCTGCCTTTCTGTTTAAGATATTGGATCAGTTACCAATGCCAGCACTGATGTTAATGACTTCTGAAATAACAGAAATGACTCCCTGATGCATTACATTGCCACCTCACAAGATGTGTCCTAACAGAAAGTGTTCTAACATTTATTCCCTTCCTAAGGCAGATCCAACAGGGCTTGTCCTCTGGGACAAGCAGCTGGGTTCAGATTCTGTGTGTGCAAACAAGGTCTAGTGTATTGAGTGCTGTGGAACGTCAATAGGAATAAAAGTCACTTCTAACATTATACTAAAAATAAAATTTTGAGCAGAGAAAAAAATCCCCCCAAAGAGAGTATCCATTCTAGTTTGCCAAATTATGCTCCATTAAGACAAAACAACTCAGGGAATAATGGTTGCCCATTTCAGCAAGGGTGGAAAGAAATCTTCAGTCCATGAAGCCAGCAAAAAAACTCCCATCTCATTTAATCTTATTCCTGTAATGCAGAAGTGACAAAACTCCTTCACCTCTTCTGGAAAATGCTGAAATTTGGGACTTTACTTCACTGTGCTCTCAGTTTAATGCTCTTTCCTCTCTGTCAGGGGCTTCACTGAGCTTCAAGTTCCACTGTGGAGTGATTGTAATGAACAGAATGATGCACACAATTTAGAAATAATATTGATCTGACTCCTTTTAGTGTTGTCTTTCTTTTTGTGTTTAACATTTGTAAAGCTTTGCAGCATTTCCTGAAACAAACTTTTATATTGTATATGATAGAAGAGTTGAAGTTATCTAATTTTCATGTGACTTTTTCTTTTTCTTTGCAGCAATTTGGTAAAATCTTAGATGTTGAAATTATTTTTAATGAGCGAGGCTCAAAGGTAAGCAGTTTAATTCACCTGTGGAATTTTATGTTTTGTTAAAATATGAGTAAAAGGAAACAACTGCACTGCTGTGACAAAATAATGTCGGAAATTTTATGTTAGTGAAAACATCTTCTGAGCTGTCAGTCAGTTTTCTAAGCAGTATGAAAATTATTGGACTCATATCTTTTAAAGGGGATAATTTTAACTACTCCAAACTGTCATCTGTTATATGGGAATGTTGATTTTTGCTGTCCTTATTTTTCAAGGGTAATTATTTAGTTTATTTTATGAGTCCATAGTTATTAAAGATATTTGTAGGCAGGTTTGTATTAGTACAGGTATTTTTTTTTCCTTTATTGAAATGAAAGATGACAATTATATCTAATAACTATCCTCTTTAGTAATTAGCTAAGAAAATATGTGATTGTTCCAGATTAAGTGCAGATGTTTTCCTCTTTAGTTGAAGCCTTAGTACACCAACCCTTTGAAAACAATCTATTTTAGCATTCATTTTATTAAAAGAGTTCTTTTTGTATTGCAAACATTTAATATTTTTTTCCCAAAAATACTTTGCCTTAAATGCATACTTCAATTTATTCAGTATTTAAGAAATAAAGCAAGATAGAATGCCCAGGACTGCATCAGCTGGTGCAAAACTGTAGCCCAGTGTGTTCACCTGTGATATCAGCTGCATTGTAGGGGTTTATGTCTGTCATATGCATGTCTTTTTTTCATTTTCTTGCCATGTCAGACACACTAAAAAGTTTATTCACAAATGTTTCAATCTTCCTGTAACTCATATATCATTTATTATTAGTGATGGAATGTTATCCCTGCTCTAGACATAGTGTAACCTGTCCTATTTAAAGAATCATATACATCAAAATCTATCTTAAATCAGATGCATTTTAATTCTGTTGATATTTATTTTATGAAATTAGAGCCTTCACTTTTTATTTTAAACCTAAATGGAACAGCTGAAATCTCCTGGTTTATTACTCAGACATTAATTAATCCCCTTGCCTGCCAGCCCAAACTCAGTTGGAACATTCATCACTTTTTCAGTAAACAACTGAAATGGATGGAATTTGGGTGGCTTAGAATCCCCTACTCTGGCCAAAATTTATTATTTTTAAATTATGGTTGTTCAACAATGTTTGCAAAAGACATGGATTGCCCAGACCTGCTGCTGCTGCATAATCCCATTAATTTCCAGAGCCATCCCCCACTTTTGCTGCTGGTGCTGACAGGATGGAGCTGGGCACATCTGGGAGGAGTTTAAACTTTTGTTTAGCCACTAAACCTTCCCCAGATGGGCATTTTAACCACCACACCTGCACAAATGAAAGGTTTTGTTAGAGTTTTGGGGGATGGCATAAGGAGATGTTTCAAATTGAGCTTTTTTTTTTTGATGTTTGCTTGGCAGCATGAAAATATCTCAGTGCCTTGTGCTAAAGGCAAGATCCTGGGAAGGATCTCGGAGGGAAAAGGTTTTTCTGGCTGGGTTTGTCGCATCCCTGCCTCAGTTACACACTTAGGTCAGGTTTGTTGAAGAATGCTCCTGCAGTGCCAGGGCTGCAGCCCAGCTGTCCCCAGGGATGCCTGAGGCAGGGCTGGGTGCATCTCACAGCTCAGGGCTGCTTCCTCCCACCTTGCTCAGAGACATTTTCACCTACAGCTACCGAATATTTCCATATTTTCATTTGCAGAAGTACCTTTAGATTCTCTCAATTAAATGGAAAGTTAAGGAAAAAGAAATGTTAGGAATGAGTGGGACATCTTTTTTCTGTTCTTTCTTTTTCTTTTTTTTTTTATTTTTTATTTTTTTAATCTGATCATTTCGTGTCCATTCTGTAGGAATTAAGATGCACCAGATTAAAGTCCCATTCCTGGCAGTGCTTATCTATGTTTTCATAAAATCCCACTGAAACTGAAAGGACTACTAAGTGGTTTCAGACTGAGTACAGGTAACAAAGTTTGCAGGATTAGAATTCAAATTTGTTTCTAGCTGCAGTTTGGCATAAGAATTGCTAGAATTGTTTTTGTTTCTGTTTCTTTTTCTTTCTTTTTATTCTAATAGTTAATGTTTTAAACAATTGTTGCGAAAACAACAGAAGGAATCTCATTCTCATGCCATAATAGTTAAGAAAAATGGAATTGCATATTCAAAAAACCTAACATTAGAGCTCCACTGTAAAGTATAAAATCATTTTGCAGAAGGGAATCTTTCCGTAAAAGAAAACCCTAAATCAATGAAAGAGTCATACTACAAATTTCTGCTTGTTTGAATGTGTAATCATATTGAAGAAAGCTTTGCTAAAATATATAGCAGCACTGATGACTTTGGAATTTTTGACCATTTTCTATCAGTTATAAATCAATGCTCTAGACAGCTCTGTATATACCTGCAGAAATCTGTTTATGTGTGTATTTATTAATGTGTATCTATTGTATATTATATTAACACCTATTTCTTCAAATAAGGAGAACCCCAAAGTGCCTCCCAAATTAAATCAGAACCTCCTCACATTCTAACTTGGTTATTATTAACTCACTTGACAGATTTTAAAAATAAAAGGCCTATATTTGCATTACCAGTTAATAAAATGCAGCTGTTAACTCAGCTGCAAATTAAATTGATGCTAAAGTGTTTGTGTAGGTATTTGAATGTGTGATGGGTGAATCTGGGTTTTGTTCTTGAGTTTCTCTGTCAGCCAGGTGAAGCTAAAGATTTGCATAAATAGCAAGAGCTTAAGTTAAGTAGTGTTGATTATAAGTACAACATAAGAAATTAAAAAATGACGATGAGTATTATTTTCAGAATCTTTGAAGTTCTTGGCTTGTGGCTCCACTTTTTATGTTTTTCTAATTTTTTAGTATAATTAGGTTTTTATCTTTCTCTTTAGCCATTTGAACAAAAGTTAACTGGTAGCACTGTGAGCTGAGGAGAGTGACAGAAAATTTTGACTTAACTCCCTCCAAATGTTTGTAATTCCAGGAGGGGACAATTTCTCAGGCAAGATAATAGGAAAAAACCAAACAGAATTGGGGGAATTTCTGCTATTGAATGGAGTTACTCTGCTTAGAACCATGGATCCAGTGATGTTTTCTGCTGTGAAATTTTCTTAATGGCGTCCTAAATTAGGAGGGATTTTTTACAGAGTTTTAACAAGATAGGACAATAATTTGTAGAAGAAATAGAAGTTTAAGGTTGAGATGGGTTTAGGTATAAGAAGAGCCTGTGCAAGGATATAAACCATGGAGATTAGTCTGAGGAGGGGGATTTGCTTCCTCTCACCATTCCTGGTGCTTTGGGAAAAAGAGAGTTCCATCCTCAGTGCCTTGTGGCAAGTGAGGTCATGGCCTTGTGCTAAAATTGTGGGGAGTGGTGTGGAGAAAATGTGTGGAATCAGGAGTAGTGAGAATGGATTCAGCTGCTGACAGAGCACTCGGGAACTCAGCTTCAGGCTGGGTTTAAACGGGGAAAAAGAGTAGCTGTGCTTAAGCTGCTTTGGAGAGCACGAAACAGAGACAATACTGTACATAAATGTCTCTTTTTGCATTATAAATGGGAATAAATAACTCAGTTCTTTGAGCAGGTGAAATAAACCAAGTAACCCAGGAAATTATCCTGAGAGGTGCCTCACTTTTTATTGATTGACCAATTAGTTCTGCAGTCCATACCCATTCTTTTTCTCACTGCCTGGTGTCAGTTTTTTCTTAGTTTGATATTTGATTTCCCCTTTGTGTAAATGAATGTAGAAATGTCTTCCTTTATTTTTATTATAATTTTTTCTTTTTTTTTTTTATTTTAAACCAGTCACTTTGTGTAGTAGGTAGCCCTGCAGAGAGTGTTCCTAGTGGGTGAACACAGGCAAAACTCAGCAAAGGCAGATGAGTGGCTGATGGCTCAGGAGCAGAACAGAGTTCAGGCTAAAACAGAAATAAAAAATAAAAATAAAAACGGTTTTAGGACCACTTAAACTATGTAAGCACTGCATGTGTGCAAAGTACCACGTGCAACTTGTAAATGTTTCTGGGTGTGAAAGCTCAGGGATGGAGAGGAGCGTTGGTTTGGATAATTTTGGGAGGCATGCAAGGCATTGTAGTGCTAATGTAAGAATTAATTCAAAGGGTTGGTGTATGTTTCTAAAATGTTTTTCACTGTCAAATTTCTCAAAAATATTTGCCATTTTAAACAGTGTTTTATTTAACTCAGGGCATAAGAGGCATTTTAGTAGGATTTAAAGTGTTTATTTTAGCCTAGTACTATAAAGGAGGGGATTTGTTGTAAGCAGAATTTCAGATTTGTCCCACTAATATGGGATTCTGGAGTTTTACCAGTTGCATGTTCTATATGTGGAAAATAATATGCAGAACAAGTAAATGAAGCAGTTAAACTTATTCAAAACGTTTGCATTTTTCTTCTTTTATCAGAGTTTCTTTTTATATTCACATCATGTGATTTTCTTTGATCTGTTAATACAAGAAAGTTTATACTTTGTTCTAAAAGTACTTTTGTTTTGTTGGTGGTTTTTCTTTTTTTTTTCCTTTTTTCCTTTTATAAAAAAATAAGTAAAGGCTGTATAGTTTGACAAAAGTTTAAGTTACCCTAGTGTTGCATGGGAACAGTGTTTCTTATGATCACAACAGCATGACTGAGTAGGCAATGTTTAGAGTATATTGACATTCAGTGTTGAATTTTGTGCACATGTTTTTTATTTCGTTGAGATATCTGCATGTCATTAAAATGTGGTTCATTTTCTTTTCTCATTAGTTCATTTTTTTCTATGTGTAAACACTGTAATTTATTTTAATTTCATTTTCTTACTGTTAAATTTATTTTCCTCTGTAGTGACATGTAGAAAGGTATTTTTGGTATCATTCTTTGACTTTCTCAGAGGGTATTATCTAACTGATGACAGGGAAAAAAAATTTGTTCACATTTGTTGCTTATTTATTGCACATCTCAATACAACTATAATTTTTCTAATTTGCATGTTACAGAAATGAAGCGAGGACAAGAAAAATATTAAATTAAAGAGAGAGAACATAAGCAAACAAGTGGTCATTGACTGAAATAATAATGTGCATGTTGTTTTCCCCCCTTCTCCCTCCTGCATGCAGGGATTTGGTTTCGTAACTTTCGAAAATAGTGCTGATGCGGACAGGGCGAGGGAGAAATTACACGGCACCGTGGTAGAGGGCCGTAAAATCGAGGTGCATGTTCAAAATATTTTCCTTTTCATCTTTTTTATAAATGTCTGCTTCACTCTCATTTGTTGTTTCAGATGCATCATTGGTGTCTTCTGTGTGCTCCCCTTTCCCCCTTCCCATTGTTTATATATATATTTATATATAAAGAGAGAGAATCTGGCCTTACTTGGGTTTTTTATTATGATTTCTTTTGTAATTATTATTATTATTATTGTCATTGTTGCTGAAAGGTGGATGACGGATTTGAAAGCAAAATAAAAAGAAAGCTTTAATATTTTGAAGTTATTATTTTCGATGTTTTGTAAATCAATGGGTGCAGTAGATTCCAAAAAAAACAGCCAACAAAAAACAAAAAAATTAGAAAAATTGAGAACAGCAACAACAAAAAAAAGTGTGACAGACAAAACAAAAAACAAACAAAAGGTTGTTTTTTTTCTTTTTTTTTTTGTTTTCCTTTTTTTTTCCTTTTTTTTTGTTTTTTTTTTTTTTCTTTTTGTTGCTGCAGGGTTGATGTGGGATCCACAGTGGCCTTCAAAAAATTCAGATTGGGAAAGAAGCATCCAAAAGATGCACAAGAAACAAAGCCAGACTAGAGACTGAGAAATATTCACATCTAATTTTCAGGAAGCTGGGTGGCCTGAGCCATCCCCATCTCCAAAAACCTCCAGCCACGTTTGCTGTGCCACTGGATCCCCTTCAACACTGCCTCAGTCGTATTTGTTAGAACTTAAAAAAAAAAAAGAAAAAAAAAAAAAAAGAAAGAATTACCAATTGAAAATGCTGTCGTCTTTTGAGTAAGATGTTGCATATTTTGCCTTTTCATTTTCCCCCTCGACGGTAGCGCTTAGGGCCCTCACCAAACTCTCAGTAACCATGGTAACTGTATACATACCCATGCTGGCGATGGTGCTGAATGGTAAGTGGAGAAGTCCATCTGCCGTTTCACGTATTTAGCGCTGATATACCACGTGGATTTTTTTGACTTGTTGTATTAAGTTTTCTTGATGCTACATTTTTTTCTATATATTGGTACGCCTGTAATTGAGTGTACGTTTTAAGCAAGCCTGGGAGGCACTGATTGGATTGAGGATATGACTTCGTGCACATCTTACTCAGATTGTTAACTCCATATTGTGTTAAATAATGCACCCTCTTTTTATCCTTTTGTTAGCTGTGATTTTAAAGCTTGAATGATTTTGTTAATTCTTGCAATGAAAAAGGCTCTTGTTCCAAGTGTTGAATGCTAGATGTTGCTTTTCCAATGGTACTTCTCTTCTAAAGGGTTATGTTGCACACTGCTAAAATTCGTTTGTCCCTTTTTTGACATTTTCTTTGTTTCCTTGTACCTTGTCTCTTTCCTTTCTACTCCACTGCATGTTCCTTCATGTAATCTTTTTCTTTTTCTTCTGTTTTGAGTATTTATTGTATCAGTGTTATCATGGAATACAAGCATGCTCTTAAGTCTTAAATTATGCAGTACCTTTTAATTTGCTTTTAATGTCTTTTTATTAAAGTTTAAATGATATGATGTTGCTTTATTGAAATGATTTGTAAGTTAAAATGGTTATGAAAGTAAATGTAATTATAAATAGTATGATTTTGTTATGCACCTGTTGCCTTCTATAAATTAAATTGCATTTTATTTTCACATGACTAATAGCAGTAATAATGCATGCCTTTTATAGTGACACAGGCCCTGCCTGTAACCCTTTCTAATCCCCTGTTCTATGTGCTTAGGTAAATAATGCCACAGCACGTGTAATGACAAATAAAAAGACCGTCAACCCTTACACGAACGGTAAGTGCGCGGGGCCCTGCTTGGGGTGACTGTCCCTGCATGCAACCCCCCAGTCCTGCTCAATGGGGCACTCACTGCTCCTTGGGGATCCCACTTTGCTCCTCCTGCCTTCCTGGGGCTCAGAGTCCTGGGATGTGATGGGGTTAGGCAGGAATGGCACCTCTGCAGAGCTCGGCTGATTGCCAGCCAGGTGGGCAGAGCACGAATCCCCCTGGCTGGAATCCCGTGTTGGACCCCAAATCTCCCTGGCTGGAATCCCGTGTGGGACTCCAAATCCCCCTGGCTGGAATCCCAGTGTTGGACCCCACATTCCCCTGACTGGAACTCCAGTGTTGGACCCCAAATCCCTCTGACTAAAATCCTAGTGTTTGACCCCAAATCCTCCTGACTGGAATCCCAGTGTTGGACCCCAAATCCCTCTGATTAAAATCCTAGTGTTTGACCCCAAATCCTCCTGACTGGAATCCCAGTGTTGCGCCCCAAATCCCCCTGATTGGAATCCCAGTGTTGGACCCCAGTGGCTTTTGTGGAGGACGTGGACCTGGTGGGAGAGTGATGTTCTCTGCTTTGTGCAGTGATAATGCAGTGATGAGTGAACTGATGGGAGGATTCAGCTTGGTTTGGGGCATGGGGGGAGGGAGACCAGCAAGAATGTCTTCCCTGTAGAACCTTTTAGTACCAGGGCACATATCTTGTCAAAGATCATTTTCCATATCTTCCTTCCACAATTTGCTAGAAGAAGGGAGACTGGTATTGAGTGCTGCTTCCAGCTTTTCTTCTTTTCCCATGGAGAAATTAGAATTCCAAGCTATCTAAAAACAAAATTCATTCTAATACTGACCTAAGTTGGTATAATGTTGTACATTAATGTTAGAAAAAGAATCCACAGCTATTTGAGACTTTGGAAACAATACATTTTTTAAATCTTTCCTTTGGGATGGTTGGATCATGTACTTACGTGTGCCATTACTGGTTCAGAAAATTCAAATTCAGAGAACTTCCTAACTCAGTCATGTCAAACAATAGCACATGAACTGAAGTTTATTGCAATTATGCTTTTAGTTCTGCTAGGCTCTGTAGTTGTTGGTATTTGGTTTACAATTTAATTCAGTTTTTCACATACAGAGGAAAGCAGATGAAATGTGCACATAAAGGTTTCCTGAGGTAGATTAGGCTCTTTTCCATTTTGAAATATAATGGATCATATTTTCTGTTCTTGAGGTGTCATTAGGGAGGTTTTACTAAAATCCAGGGCACACAGTGGCTTTATTTTTTATTAAAGCTCATCATTTTCTTGTAACACAGTAAAAATAAAACACAGGTATGGTTTTCATGTGATGTGATAATTGATGTAGTTAAAATTATCTGGAGAAGAAAGGCCTGAATTTCTTCATGCTTTCTTAGAAGCTGTTTTCTTCCTCATTTTGTATATAGATGTGAAGCTTGGCAAATTATGCAGATGGGAAAATCTCCTTGGTTTTCATTGGTTTTAAAGCATCCCAGTGAATCTAGAGAGAGACACAAGGCTTGACTGGATCACATCAAGAGATTTTGTTGTAATACAGAGCTAAATTAACCATGTGCATATGAGGCTATGAACTCTGCCTGCTATATTGCAATGACAAAAGTAGATTTCCTGTAAATGATGATGCATATTTTTTATTCATATTATCCTAAGGCTACAAAACTCTTCATGAGCAAATAACATGTTACATATCAGCACAGGCAGTGCTGAAGGAAGGGAATGCTGACAATAAGAGATGGGAGATTTTTAACCATGTGGTTTTAGAGGAGGTTCAAATCTATGTCCTGCACTGCAGGATTACTTAGGTCACACATTCTCATTTATTAATGTCCAAGACCAGGATGAGCAAAATCTGCTGTAAATTGTTTCCCACTTGAAGTGTTTTGTTTGTCATTTTCCATCCTGTTCCATCAGATCCAGATCTCACCAAAAGTATGAAATACCTTGTTCAGTGCATAAATAAGTAACATTTATTTATTGTGAACCAGACAACCAATGTGCACGCCTTTTGCCAGGTGTCCGCCAAGTAAACCTCTGCTTGCAATTCATAGCTTTTGATTGTTTAATCTTTTTTTACCATTTTTTAAAATGTGTGAAATCCCCTAAAGTAAACACACAAGGACAATCACGTCCCTCTTGCATAATCATCCCAAGCAAAAAGGAATGAAGTGTAAGGGGCTTCATTTGGTTTCATCAGTGCTTATACTATCAGTCATCCTGGCATGATACAAGTCTAGTTCTTTATCATTTTGTCAGGAATTAACCACTACTAGAACTGATTATTTATTGAAGATTATTATTGTCTAAGGTAAAGGGCTCATCTTTTAAATAAACTATAAGGCCAGTTTTTTCCACCAGCACATAAAAATTTGCAGAATTTCGTCTAATGCAGGTAGCCAGAAACATTTTGTTTGCACATGCCTTTCTGTTTCCTTCAGAACCACTTATTTTTTAATGCCTCTCTTTATCTTTCAAAGTGTGTGTTGTGACTGGCATGTTGTTGGCAGGTATTCAAAAGGTAGCTGGGGCACATGTTGTATTCTATCAAAACGTCAGGAACTGATATTTATTTTAATTTAAAAACAAGATACACTCTGTTTTGTGTTCCATTCCTGAATGCAGCTGGTTGTTTGATAACAGGGCTCATGTTGTTAATAGGATTGCAGAAGTCAGTGGATTTCAAGGCACAAAAACTTGGGTTTTTTAAAAAATATATACAGCTTTGTTCAAATAAGTGATGTGCTTTTGTGTCCTAAATGGTCCTTGAAATAAGTATGCTTTCCAGTGACTTTTGACTCCCCAAATGAGCAGCTGCTGGGAGAGCTTTTTTAGTGGGTTTGTTATCACTCAGGATGATTTTGATGGCTCACCTCGTGCTTTGGAGATACAACTGATTTCTCTTTTCAAGGAAATTCAGTGTCAGGAGTGCTACATGTTAGCAAAAATATTTGAGACATTTTTAGATGTTCCAACCCATCCTGTTCACAGCTGTACTTTCTTCTGATGCTCATATTGCCATTCAGGATGCTCATCCAAGGGTTGTAGGACACAGAGAATTATGGGCAGGTACATTCAGAGAACTGCAGTAATACAGGAGGAGCAAGAAGCAGAGATCTGTAAAAGGATAAATATATTTTAAAGTTTAAACTGGTGGTGCTTTGGATTTGAGCCTTCTGTTTCTCTAAATTTAGATTCAAAATCGCATCTAATGCCTATTAGCACAGTTAAATCCCCTCCCACTCCCTGTCCCCCTCTCTGGGTAGCAAACAGCAGGGAAGGAAATGGAGTCACAGGGTTCTTTCCTACCCAAGCCTTTCTCTGGCCATGGTGGTCTGTCCAGTCTATGAAGCAAAAATAATCCTTTTTGTGTTGCTGCACCCAGTTTCTACCACATCTTGTTCCCCCAGGATCATTTCCTTCCCTTCAGCACACTGGCCATGTGCCTCTCCGGATGGCTGGGAAGCTGGGTCAGGCAGAGGGTTTTTTCTTTGCTTGGCTGATTTTTAAGTTTCAAGCTTTTCCAGTTTCAGCTCAAGGAGGAGATTAATATTGTGACAGTAAGAAAAATGCACAAAATTACACCCACAGCCGAGAATTTGCCTCCTCCAGCTGCTGCGGAAGGGTTACTTGGCAGCTGCTCTCTCAGATACATCAACTCCCATCACACTTGATTAACCCACACAGCTATGGGCCAGCACATTGTTGGCTGACAAGATAAAGTTAAGTTTAATTACTGTTATTTTCACCATGAATGAAGTATTTCCTCCAAAGGCTTCAAAAAGTTAGATGAGACAGCCGTCACTGGGAGAGTGGTAAGGAGCTGAAATATGAGACTGCCTTTCAGCTGTGAAGAACAATCTGTGTCTTCCAAGATGATTTTTTTTTCCTTTCTCTCAGACAAATTGTGGCACTGTTAGTGTAACTTAGAAGTTGAGAGATGTCTGTCAGCTGCTTTGACAGCAAAAGCTGACAGATCTAAAGTTCTGTCCAATCTTTCATTTTGGATGGTTTTGATCAGTGGTCTTCTGAGGAAGTATCACATTTGAAATATTGGATGTTCCCTAACATATGCAAAGTTAGATTTTTACCCAAAGTCTCAAAATTTGAATGATTTTCTATCACACAAAATTTGGCTAAAGGTATATCATGCTCTGATGTTCCTAAATATAATCCTGTGGAATGTGAAATTCAGTGATCAGGTAAAACTCCTGTGGTATTTTTGGAGGAAAAAGATTTTAGCCCTCCTTGGCTGGACATTTTCCAGCTTCCCTAACTGTCTTTTGGCTACATAGAACAACTGCAGTCACTTCTACAGAAAGGTGTCATGCAAAACTGCTTACTCTGAACTTACTCATGAGTTACCTTTCAAAACCACCCCTCCCCTGTCTTACTGAAGAGTTAATTACTGGGAAATAATTATTATGCATGAGATGGAGATAGCTTGAAAGGATGGGAATAGTTTGTTATTGAGATTCTTTTGCATTGTACTTTTTTTACTATTATGCCTTGATGTTTTATGATTTTCCCCAGTCCTTTTGCATTACATGATATAGCCAAGGCAGAAATAAACCTTGAGTGCATTTAAATTCTTCTAATTGTGGCTTTTGTGATTTTGAAAAGTGTCTGGATTATGTGTTGATTCCAGTAGCAGTTGAAAGTTCTATTTTAAGTACCATAGCTCTGGAGTTTACAACATGCTTTTGCTGAGGGTATTTTTTCTTTATTCCCATTTACAAGAAGCGCTTCCCAATCCTCTGATTTGAGTGCGCTTTAGGAAAACCCCTAATTTTTCAGTTCCAGTGGTTCAAAATAATTGTTCACTGAAGGAAGAAGAGAGTGTGGCTGGGGGGATGTTCTGTGGAGTTTGCAGTGAGCTGGGAGTGGATCTACCTGTGGCTGAGCACACAGCAGTAATTGGCACTGCACCACAGCTGGGAACACTAACGAGTTTGCAGCACTTGATTTTGCTTTCTCTTGCCCCTCCTGTCCCTCCAGCTTGGTTATCTTTATTAAGATAACATCCCCAATGCTTTGCACACCCCTGGGTCTGCAGCCAGCCCGGGGATGCTGCAGCAGGTGTAAAGTGCAAGCAGTAATTTGGAGTTTGGCCAGACACGGGCAGAGCAAATCTGTGAGTTCTGTGCTGGGGTTCTGTGCAGGGCTGGAGGACAGTGATTATGGAAGAGCAGGGCAGTGGCTGATTTGTACCCCTGGACCCCAGGGAGCATCTCCTTCCTACAGACATTGCCATGCCGTGGCTGTGCTTTCCTTTTGCCAGGGTACAATCAAAATACTCCAATTATTTGGTTGCCCTGTAACCCTTGCTAGCAAAGGCTCATCAGAAATGTTTGTGTCCAGAGAATGAACTGTCCTGGCTCATAACCAGAGCCAAAACAGTGGCTGAGAATCATCTATCCTGTACTAGAGGCTATGGTATACCTGAAATAGTGCTGGCTCCATTCCAGAGCTTGGGGGAGTAAACCCATGTGCATTTCAGCCAAGGTAATTCACCTGGTCATTCACTCCAGTAAATGCCACATGTCTGGTGAATGCCTTGATTCATGACTTATTTCCATACCTCAGACTCTGATATTAGAGATCAGTAATTAAAGATAACTATGAAACTTGAATTACAGTGACCTTTCCTGAAGTAATTTTGTCTGTAATTTTTATACAACAGTAGTTAAAGTAATAATAATAGTTGTTATTATTATCACTAATTGCAATATTAACTGTTATGTTTCTGTTTGCTGCAGGCTGGAAATTAAATCCAGTTGTTGGTGCAGTTTATAGTCCAGAGTTCTATGCAGGTAAGAATTGCTCTATGATTGTCCCACTGACCATATTTCATTTTAGTATTCTTTAAAACATGCAAAAGTACAGAATTTGTGTTTGGTGTGAGGTTTGCTTTCTGTGTGTGATTCACATTATTTACAAGACATTTATACATTTGTGATTCAAGATTTTACTTTACCTGGGCATAGTAAACTTTATATAGAAGATATATGAATGCCTTTTTTATTGGAAAATAGCTAGTATAACATGAAATGTACTGCAATATCTTAGTTTTGCATGAGGTTTTATTTTATTTCATATTTTAGTGCAGTCACCTTCTTCCAGGGATTCTTTAAGAGACAACAGCCAAAAAAATCTTCTCTATAAATATATATATATAGAGAGAGAGTGTACGTACATGTATGTAGACATACATAGGTATAGACTATATGGAATTATATTTTTTTTCTGAGCATTTTTCTTTACATTTTATTGTTAGTTTTTCAGTTTGATGTTTTTGTGTTTTAAATCTATATTTTCACCTGACTGAGACTAAATTCTGATTCTGATTGCAGTTTGGAGTTAGAGATTCAGTTTTTGTCTGCTGGAACTCAGTTGTGGCTAGCAGTCATTTTTTTACATATAATTTAGGAACAGAATTGAAAATAAACTTATTTGTAGTCCAAAACCCAGTTGATTCCAAAGGAATTTGAATGCTGCCCACAAACAGCCATCAGGAAAGCATTTATGGATGGTAGTTCAGCCTGGGAAGAGGTTGTCATGTCTGCAGAAGCTGGGGAATCTCCACTCATGGAGATATTTGAGTCTCCAGTTCACAAAGCTGAAAAACTTTTGTTAATTTGAGGGACTTCAGGAGATGAAAGTTGTTGAAAAGGACACTATTACACTCAAACATTTGTGGTGAAAAAACAGCTTCTACTGAGATAGATAAAAATCTTCAAATTAGGGTAAAAGTGGCAGAGTATAATAATAAAAAAACCTAACTTGGCATTCATGGAATTGCAGTATTTGGTGCAGGCAGAATTTATTTCCTTGCTGATGTATGTCTATGTTGAAAACAGGAATTTAACATTGATCTCGTTTGAGTAGTTAGTGAACCAACCCTGAACCTGCATAAATTAGAAAGTCAGAGTTATTAGTCATTTTATATAAATGACTTTGTGTTAATGACAAATATAATAATATTCCCATAGTACAGTAATCAATTTTCTAATACGTATGCAGAATTAACAATCTGACTTATAATTGTCTCATGAAGTAGGGCATGAAGAGTTCACATAGTTTGTAAATTAAAATCAATATTTTCAATCTCTCATGAAGGTAATTTTCCTAATTTACTGGACTTTTCCCTAACATTTATTTTGTCTTTTAATTATAAAATGGCAGGTTATTGATTTTTTTGTATAGCCTCCTAAAGTCCCAAGTGCATTTTTATTGCCAGCACTAGGGAGGTGTTTGCCCTTCTTAATGAGAATCTTTAATTACCATTAGAAGAGTATTAATTTAATTTTATGAATTATGACACGAACTCCACCACACCTTTGCAGAAAGTTCCATCAAGATACTTCATTTATTTCTGATTTTTTTTTCTCTTTATACATGTAGGCAGGCTTGTTTTGTTGCATTTCTGGGTTTTTCAATGTTTGGGTTTTGTTGGGTTTTTCAGTGCACGTCAAATGCTTTTTATTTATATTGACTAAAATACAATATCTCTCACATTTAAACATAAAAAACTTTTTTTAAAACAATTTAGTCAAAATTGTGGAGATCTCAGGAAATGAAACAGTAAAACAACACTGCAGTTCTTGCATTTCAGAATAGAACGCCGTGACTTATCTTTACTTTTGGGTTCCCTTCACCACCTTTCTTAGAGAAGAAGCAATTTAATTTTTGATAATTATAAAATTAGAGATGTGGTTTTTAAGACAGTCAGAGTTCTACTTGTTTAGTTTACTTATTGTCTCCAGCACTGCCATGACAAAACTGCACCAACTTTTTCACAGTCAGCGCAAGAAGTTCCTGTAGCTCCTAATAAATGATGAAAAATTTGGCCACTTCTGAAATAAAGATGATACATCTACAGAGAAACTGTTGATTTGAAGTACCTTTAATCTTCATAAATAAGTGAAAAACAGAAGGTTATACAAAGCTGTCAGGACGGCACTGATGAATGGCAAATTCCCCCGTTCCTCAATTGCCGGCGGCGCCGCGGCCGCGAGGCTTCCCCGTATTGTACATCAAATCTGCCAACTCATTTCTGTGATTAAATATTCCATCAGTGCGGGCTGCAAGGCGCTAAAGCTTAACAAGATTCATAAGATGCACCACTTGAATACACATAACTCACTGCCTTGGATGGAGAGCACCCCGCGTGCACAGGAAAATTAGAATGGAGTTAAATTACTCCGCGAGACAAGATCAATAGAGAAAGGAGAAGATCCCCCTAATGCAATGCAAATCTAAGATATAGTTATGTCCTGACAACTTGAAGCAGACAATTAAAGTCAAATAGGGAGGAACACAGTGTAAATCAACCCTAAAACCTTGGAGATAATGGTAAACAGTAGGACCAGTGACATGATTGTTATAGCTCGGGGTTTTTTTGGAGTGTACACTTCTGTGAAGGAAAACCTTTCTTG
This sequence comes from Melozone crissalis, assembly GCF_028551555.1. Taxonomy (NCBI): domain Eukaryota; kingdom Metazoa; phylum Chordata; class Aves; order Passeriformes; family Passerellidae; genus Melozone; species Melozone crissalis. The sequence goes on from NW_026535790.1 coordinate 4,520,157, forward strand.
AGAAAATGAGTGGCAGCTAAAAATGGAGACTCTGAGGTGCACAACACCTTGTGGACTCAAAATACTGTGTATTAACAAAAAACTATGGATTTCTCTTCCAAGGCGGTTTTTGTGCCTGTTTTTGGTGCTGCAGTAAATTGCAGCACTCTGGCAATGTGGCTCTTTAGTTGTGGTGAGACTGGTGTGGATTTCCAGGGACACATTTGGGAAGGGCCCTCTGGAGACTCCTGCTGCATTTCCAGGGCCTAGCAAGGCTCCCTGGTGGCCACCAGCTCCTGCTCTTCCCACCCTTCTGCTGAGAAAATGATATTTTAGGGAAAACTACAGGGTATTTTTTTTTCATGTGTCATTCTAGCTTTTCACAGAATTGCGTTTCTCCATATATGATCATGGATAGGAAATTTTTTAAAAGATGGCTTATGTCCACATAGCCTCCCTCTAATAAATAAAAAATTTTCCTTGAGGGTTTCCCCCTTTTAGGGGATTTTCCTCTTATGAGAAAGGAATTCTTAATGAAGTTGTGTTATCCATCTCTTATCTTTTCCAGTAAAATATTTATTAAACTCTTAGGCAGGTCCTAGTAGTTTGTAAGAAGCACTTTGTGATTTGTCTCACTAACTCTTCATGGAAACTGGGATCATTTTTTCGTCTATTTGTATTTCCATCCAGTTTTAAATACATCCCATAGTCTTCCTGTATTTAAGCTAGAGTCTGTTCTTTTCCCCATACACTCATTTATGGCTGAGAAAATACACATTTGCAGCTGGGTTTCTTTACTAGATGCTCTGGTACTTTCTTTGTTTCTGCAGTTTGTTATAATATCATTTTCACCTGCTTATTTTTATATAGTGTATATTTTATCTGTAATACCAAGCCTTTCTTTCTGCCTCAGGCATTCTGACAGCCAAGTTCCATGTTGTTCCTTTCAGTTATTGCAGATCTTTTTGTTTTTCTCTTTTGGGTTTTGGAACAATGAATTTTTGAGCAATCTCTTGCACTCTCCTTATTGAAATATAGAATATTATTGCACCTGTGTTGCTACAGCAGATCAGTCCTGTACAGCAGGTAGCATGAGACACAGTAAGGCTACTTAAAAAGACTTTTTTATTCCTGGCAGAAAACAGCTTTGTTATACCTGCTGGAGAGGCTCCTTTTTGGCAGCTCCCTAATGCAAGGTGGGGGAAAAGATGTTACAGAAATTTCCTGGAAATCTAGTGAATACTCTTCCAGAGAACAGGGAAATTCACAACAACTCATATGAGAAGATAGTCTTTTCTGGTCATAAACAAAACCAGTATTTCAGAATTTTCAAGATTGAAGTTGGCAGTGGAGAAAGAAAGGACTGAAGATTAGAGGTGAAGAACAATTAGAGCACAGCTGAGTGGAAAGCAGAAGACCCCACCCTTCTTTTTCTTAAGTCACTATTATTCTTCCTGAGTTTTATTAAGTTCTAGGAATTTCAGGAGATAGTTTCAAGTCATCCCAATAGCTGAGTAGTTGTATTCATTTCATAAATAACCTTAACCCAGTGAAGACCATTGTAAAAACCCAGTTTCTTGGGCAGTTATTCCATGGCAAAATTTTCCCCATCACTCAAAATGAGAGAGAGGGGAAAGGTCTGTGCATTTTTATGTCTTTTAAAGGCCTCAGAAGTCAGAGAAGTTCTAGCTGCCCAGGTCTTTTTGGCACTTGGAATCCAGCAGCATCCACCAACAATCAGATTTTGTAACAAAGTTTCTTTCAGAAATTTGTTCAAGGGTTTGGAATAGAATGTTATATATAATTAGAAGTAAAGAACTACCACAGCAATATATATATAAAACCATGCCCTTAAGTAAGATGAATCCAGGGGAAGAGAGGATTCCTGTACACTTGCTAATACTAATTCTCTTTGTTCATGTCTTAAAGCATCTATTTCTGGAGTGTAAGAGCACCTGGGATTCATTTCGTCTTTCTAGTGTTTCTCTTTGAATTTAAATGAGTCTTGCATAAGCTCAGCAAATACCCTGGAAACAGTTCTCAGTGTTTGGAGTTTGGGAAGCTGAGTTATATGCTTGCACAGCATTCTGATCCTGGGGTAAAAGTTCACTCTATCATATCTCTAAAGCAGAATTTTTCTAAAAGCTGTCTGTCACTCCATAGATTAACTCATTTCACTATTTGATTACATACACTTGGGTTCAAACTTTGTTATTGACTAGGCAGATTTTTCCAAATATATTTGCAGTCATGTTAGATAGTCAGCTTAAATAATTTTCTAACTACAGTCAAATAATTATTGTTTAATATTCCACCTGTGATATTTAGGTGCTCCTTTTCAACATATAACACACAGCTGTAAGTGTTGTTTCAAAAATCAAAAGTACCATCATCCAAATGAGGAGTTCCTAGGTAGATTAACAACACTGATGACAGCTAATGCATTTCTAAAACTCTGTGGAGCTTTTACAAGCCATTATAGAGGAAATCCTGTTTTATGAAAGATGAATAAAGCCAGTAGAAAAATGGAATTCAGCATCTGCATTAGCTATTTACTAAAATAAATAAATAAATAATAATAATCCAGAATTAATTATTAATTATGCTTTATGCTACATTATATGTATGCATTAATTATGCCTTATGCTACATTATAATGAGTTCTTCATTAAAATGTATACCCTCATGGAAACTAAACCAGGCTTATTCAAAGCTAATGCCAATGACTTATTTTTATAAAGATTAATTTAGTCAATTGATTATATATTTAAATCTGGAGCAAGATTAAGCTACCTATATTCAGCATTGATTTGAAGTCTGCACATTTTAAAGAGATGACCACAGATAGTGTCAGTGTTACCTTTTTGAAGGTGTTTCTCTTGGATTTCTATCACACAGGTTGTACTTAGCATTTTATACTCTTCTATGTGATCTCTAGAAGAAATTCCATAGATTTGATGATTTAATTGTAAATGTTCAATAGATACAGCTTCATGCCAGAAGGTAGGAAACTGTGAAGAAGGGAGCTTTTGCTTCTTTACTGTAAAAGTTTGTGAGTTCTGACCCCAGTCTGGTATGGGGAACCATTTCATACTGGGTTGTGATGGATTTGTTCACAAACAGAACCAGTAAAACCAGGAAATCTGTATTTGCTGAAAGGTGGACTGCTTACAAAATAGGGGGAAGAACGTGTTTGGGGATGGGTGGTTGGATCTCTTTGCTTGATGGAAAATCTTGCTGAGATGCAGGTCATGTTCTGATGGCCATATTTTCATGTTTCTCCTGAGTTCACATAGAAGGTTTCCTTGCTTTTAGGTATTCCTTAACCCCAAAAGAAACCCTTCTGAGCAAGCAGGAGCTGTACTGTCCTTTCTTTGTCATTGTGTTGTTTCTAAGTTCTTGTGTTTGTTCAGATGTTCTTATTGTGGATATAACTGACCAAATTTTAAAGAGCTAAAAGAAGTTAAGTGCTGTTCCTTACTGACAAAGGAAGTCTTTAATGAAAAATTGTCATTGGATTTCTCTTCCATCATTCTGGTACTTAGTGAAAATGTGTTCTGTGGCTTCCTGGTTAGTGAGAGACCTAGAAGCAGTTAAATAACTGAGGTGACAGCATCTCCAGACTGTGGATGGTGTAGGTTTTGAGGCTGGATACAAATCCAGCTGTTTCAGAGCTACTGCTCCTGTCTCAACAATTACCTGGGCAACAGGGGTGAGCCTGGCTGGGCACTGCCTGGGCCTGGCTAAGGCTGCAAGATGCATTTTTAGCATAAAACTTGGGCTGTAACCCAAGCACCAGCCATGGATAGGTGTAAAAAGCACTGGTTCAAGGATCTCTGAGAGGAAAATTTAAGGCAAACTGCAAGGTCATCACTAAAACATTTGTTTGTTCAGAACTGGGGGGGGGGGGGGGGGGGGGGGATATTTGCAATCCTAGATAAGTTGTAGCAGTTATGTGGAGGAATAAATTCCTCTGATTAGAAGAATAACCAAGTTAGGAAGATCTGTGTGTTAGGATGGACAGTCAGGCAGACAAACTCTTCTCAAATGCTAAGTAATAAAGTAATATATGAAATGTAAAGTTAATACAGTTAAGTGGAATGGAAAACAACTCTACTCTGTGTTAAACCTTGATTACAACTTTAAATTAATGCTAAAGCAGTTTAAGATTATGGTTAATTGTATTCTAAACATATTGCTAATGTTTTCTCTTCCTTCTTATGCATTTTTTTCCCATTTTGGACATTGGAGGACAGGATCCCCAATATGCACTCTAATTGCATTTCATAATGCTTATTGAGAGGAACTTTCAAAATACAGTTTTCATTCATTTATTCATTGTGGAGGTAGCAGAGAGGGGGCTGTGCTTTACAAGTTTACAAGCTCTGTTGGTTTGGTGCTCTTGGATTTTCTTTGGAAATCTCCAAGCATAGAATTGCTTCTAGTAAAAGTGAGTGCTTTGGAAACTTTGGGAACATTGCATTACCATTTTTGTAATGGTTTTTCATGCTCCTGAAATTCTGGAACTTGTCTGGGCTAGGGAGGAAATAGACTAGCTAAAGCCAGGATTATGCATGATGATTCAATTTTTGGTCTTTTATATTCTCAGCTTGTCATTCAGAATAGAATTTTATTTATAAGTCAGAACCAGCATTCACTGGTGTAAGCAAGGAGAACTGAGGGATTAGTAATTTGCATCTCTGCATCTAATTGCATTAGATTTGCATCTCTGTCTTATAGATTTACTGAAATAGGTGATTTACACAGAAAATAGTGTCTTGACACAATATGAGAGGATAAAGCATAAACACATCCACTTGTAATCCCTGCAGGGCCATGTTGAAACTCTAGTGTTTGTGTTTGGGCAGAAAGGCTCCAGTTTCATCTATTCTGTGATTTTTTTCCTATTCCTATCTTTATTCAACAGGCAGATGTATGAATGCAACCCATTTTAGTTATCGGCAGAACATGAGTGCATTTTGTGTATTCTCAAGCATCTCCTTTCAAGCAGAGTATAATTCCAGCTCAGAGTTTACTTCAGAAGTTTATACTTGGGAATTTCTCTCATGTTTTCTCTCAAAGTTACAAGTGAATCAAGAATAGCCATCATTTACCTGCTATGTTTGCTAGAGGATCTAGAAAGATGAAGAATAAAGACTTAATTTTTGAAAGATCCTGAACAACTTCAGTGGGATGCATGTCCCAGTATAAAATAATGGCACTGAAGGTCACAGAATTTATGTGCACCTGAGGTTGTAGGGAGACATCTTACAGTAAATATATTTTGCAGGAAATCCTGATGGTACCACTCCTTTTTTTTTTCATGACTACATAATGCATTTTAGACTTTTTAGACTTTTCTGTCTACTAGATAATGCATTTCAGACTCGAGTTTTTAGACTTTTCTGCTGACAGGATTTACACTTGGATGCCAATGATACAGTTCACTAAGGAGCACAGATAAACTCTCTAAGCATGGTGCAGATTTTGGTACAAGCACCAGCTGAATTTGTACAATTTAGTTTCAGTTTAATTACCAGACAAGGGGTTCCTGTGGCTGATAAATCATTTGAAAAGTATTTTGGAAAGGGCAGCTTGCTGCAATTCCTTTACTTTGTGAATGGAAATATTGCATGAATTGTTGCTGCAGTGCAGCCAGTCTATGGGAAGGCAGGTTAATTAAATTAGAAACAAGTCAGTCACACAGTGTGGTTTTAAGCAGGCAGGAGAAGGAGCGATCCCTGTTACTGTGGGTTGAGTTCTATATCCTACAGAGGGGAGCTGGGGGGATTATCTCATACCAGAGCTGCAAACTTCGCTGCTTCTCTGATGTTTGCTTGCATGATACTGACACCTTCCAATCCCAGTTTTTGACAGCATCCTGGATGCTGCACAGGAATAACTGGGGAGAGAGGGCTGTTTGCCAAAAGCTGGGAAATGGATGATATGCAAAGAATAATTGGAAGGGTGGCTCACAAATGATGTTTGCTGTGACCTTCATTGCTGTTCCCTGAGTCAGGGCCATTGGGTTCATTGGGTGTTTTGGGGACACTAAGAGGTGACGATGAAGAAACATTCACTATGCTTAGAAAAGTGATGAAAAGGAAAATTAATCTCTTAAATAGAATTTTTGGATGGAGAGGTCCCAGGAAATGTCTTAGCGACACCTTCACTGGCTGGTTTTTGGTGTGTTTTTTTCTCTCCTCCCTCTATTTTAAACAATGTATATCAGGTTATATGTGAGTCAGGGACCTACTACATAAATGTATGTATAGAGCAGAGATTCTCATTACCAGCAGCAAGCACACCCAGGCTGTTCAATAATTGAATATATTTCAGGTTTGCTGTCAGAAGAGGTTTGGATCTAGGAAAATCAACTTTAGACATCAACTGCTTTAGATTCTCCTCCCTACCCTCTTGTTAAGTGAAACTATATATAAGCTTTGGTGGGATTAAACACAGGTTTTGTTTGTGTTTTTAACATATTGGAAGAAAGGAGGCATGGGGTTTGGGGTTATGCTACTTTATTCCTTGTTAATAATGAATGGAACAATCCAGTGTATCAACACAACCATCCATAAGTGGTTGTGTTAAAATCTGAAGGCCATTATTCAATTTACAGAGAGCCCAGCTAACTGGAGGCCCTCAAAGAGCACTTCTTTTTGAATTAACAGCATATTTAAAAGCATGCTAAGTCTGTGTAGTTGACTATTGATACTGAAGGGCTAAGAGAGCACTTAACTACTATTATGTATTCAAGAGAGAGGCTGTAGAGGCTCTCTTTAAATTCCCTAGTCAGAAGGGACAATGGGAGCTAACATACACTATTACTGCACAACAGGAGCCTTTTATTAGGTGTTTCTGATCCATTTCTGTGAGACATTCTGAAATAATCCATCACAGAACAATATTTCAGACCAGAACAAAAAAAGTGCTATTTCTGTCTGAAAATGCCAATATCAAATTACACTTTTAGAACAGCAAGCTGAGAGAGGGCATGGATTGCTTATGAGGATCCTTGATACACTTGCAAATCTCCTGATTTGTTAATGAGAGGTGCAGATTTACACTTTTCTTCATGCATTGAACACAAAAGTGTTTAGGAATAGTAGCTGTTGCAAAAGGCACAAAACAAAAGAGTGATCAGAATGATCAGAACTAACTCAGGGAGAACTTGGTATCATCCAGCTGCACTGGGAGGAAAAGAAAATGAAAAAACAATCACTGAATTCAATACAGAATGGGCTTTTTTTAAGATTTAGATTTAGATTAGGCTCTTGAAATAACAGTTTATAATAATGCGGGCAAAATAAGACTCAAATAGCTCCATTTTTCAATCAGTCTTTCTTGTGGCTTTGCTTGGATTTCTTTGTTTGTAAACAGTATTAAAGAATGGATGAACTGGTACTTAGTTGTGAGAGGCAGAGAGGCTTTTGGTAATACAATAGAAAAAAATATGTGTAAAGAGCAGCTGATTTACCTGGAAAGCTGCAAGTACAATGGATTAGAGTAATGGAATCATCACTAAATCTCCTTGTGTGTAGTGAATTACTTAGTTCCTGTATTGCAAACACTCATTTTAGCCACCTGTGCAGTAAACCCCAGCCCTGGATATTGAGTTGGTTCATTCCTGCCACTGGAAATGCTTCTGTGCTTCCCCTGGCTGTGAGGGCAGCAGATGGGTGCTGTGAGAACTCAGCACCACTGGCCTTTCCCAGCTCTCCTAAGAGCTTTTTGTGAGGCTGGGCTTCCTTGGGATTCCTGGAGTGAGGGGAACATTGTCCCCCCCATGCCTCACCTTGTTGTGTCCCAGGGCAAACCCCCAATAAGCAACGTCTCTCCTCTTCTTTTTTTTTGTAATTTCCCCCCAAAATTCTTGGGGAATGTGAAAAACACTTATCACTTGTTTTTAAAATTTTAAAAGTTTAATAGTAATAAGATGGTTATAAAAAATGGTGATGCAATTAGAGTAATAATAATTTGGAAAAATTGAATTAGGGCAATATGAGACAATAGAGACAAAGAGTTATGGACAGTCCGGGTACCTTTTCTGGGCAGCACCAGCCTGAAAAAGAACCCATGTTAACAGAGGATTAACTCTTAAAAACAACAGCTTGTTGCATAATCATACACTTCATACATGATGCATAAATTCCATTCAAACACAGGATTCTGTCTGGTCATCATCAACTTCCTCCAAATCCTAACAGCGCCTTCGAGGCAGGAAGAAGTTCATTTCTGCTGATAATGGGGCAATAAATTCTCTTTCTCTGAAAGATACAGGTGTCCTGTGGCTGCCATCTCACTGAGAGTTCTTTCTTTTAAAATGCATCCTACATAGCACAGTTTCTATTTTAACCTTTTTTTTATAACCTAAAACTATATTTAACGCACTACTTAGGAGAATTAATACAGCATTACTTTCTAACACAACACATCTAATATTCATTTTAGTATTTGTGAAAAGCCAATCATAAAATACATGCATTTTTCACGGGGAATAAATGCCAGCACTGAAAATTGGAAACTTGAGGTCCATGAGCCAAGGTATTCATGCCCTGTGTATGGTGAGGTGGTGCATTGTAGGCTCAGGTTCTCTGTCATGGTACAGAAACTTTAAACCATTGCCAGGAAAGCTTTCTAGAAGTTTCATCTTCTTCCTTTGACAGGAGAGAGCCGGGCCCATAATCCAGCCTTGCACCATTGTTAATTTTACACCAACAACATGATTTTAGCTAATGGTATATGGTTTTTTTCTGCAGAAAATGTTTTTTCAATTTATACTTCCTAAAACAATGCCATGAGATGTTCCAGCTAATTGTGTAAATTCTTTTCAGCTAATTGCAGATTTGTATTTCTGAGCTTCCTGTAGTACTGGCTGCACAGTGGTTCCAGTTAAAAGCTATTTTTAACAGCAGGGGTTTAAAAATCCTGTATAATTTAGTGGGCGAGTCTACATGTTGATCCTTGGTGTTACTTCTTGGATCTTTGAGGATTGGAGAAATGCAGTGAATTTTTTAGCTGTTTTACATGAGGCAGTGAGTACTCTGTGCAGCACCATTGGTATTTCTGGAGATTAGTTTATCTGCACCATGTAAATAACTGTACACAAAAAACTTATTTTTGAAAGTATTAAAAAAAAAATAGGAGAAATGCATTTAGTCAGAGATCTTGAAACCACTGGGAACTGAATTTTAAGTGTTCTAAAAATATTAATGACTGCACATCACTTTTTTTCCACAGTCCTGAATATTTTTAGAGTAATTATTTCTCAAAATAACTGTGGTGCTTCAGCAAAGGACCTCATCAAACAGCACGTTCTTAATCATGGGCTGGAGGAGAAAAGAGTGGAGGAAGAGAAGGATGAGTGGGGATAGGCTTTGATCGTGGGACACCTGGTTTTTGTCCCTTCCAGGGTCTCTGCAATGTCCCTGACCCCAGGCTGCTCCCCTCAGTGTCCCCTCTGCCACTGCTCCGTCAAAACTTTATATTAAAATCCTCTTTCATAAAGAAAAAATCCCAAATCCTTTATTCCATCACAATAGATTTAGTGTTCTGGAGGAAAAATAATATTTTTTTTTTCCCCATTGGGGAATTTGTAGATTGTTTCTGTGTTCTGAGGTTTATCCAAAATCTTACTGTCAATATTCAGTCTTCCCTCACTTGTATGAATTGCAATTGAAATGCTTTTAATACCAAAATTAGATGCAGAAGAAATAATCTTTTCTTACTAAAGTAGATTAAAAAGTTCCGTATTTTTTCCTAACGAAATCTAATAATAATGTTTTAGTTATCAGTATTAATATTATGTACAAATTCAAAGGCAGATTGTCAAAATATAATTAGAAGGCTCTGTGCAAGAAATTAAATACACTCTAGTAGCAGAGATGAAAAAAAAGCATCTGTTTTGAAGTACTTTAATTAGAAATTAGATGACTAGAGTAGGGAAAATAGGATTTGTATGAGATGAAATCAGAAAAAATATAAGATTATTAGCTGCAAAGAGTAGGAAAATACCTATGGAGCATGAAGGAAGCCAAGTGTTATCTAGGATTTATGGTGAATAATGTAAATAAACTGTAACCTTTGACTTCTAAAAATCTTTTGCTATGTTTTGTAGACATACTTGAATTCATTATAGTTATTCTTAAAACCTAATGGAAATAAGTGATTTTCCTCATGTGTTTCTCTCAGCCAGATGAATGCTTCTGGCTCTTCAGCTCACTTTCACTTGCAGGCTTCTGCACTAGCTCAGGTTTGAAAGCATCTGTGGTGTTAAATTCTCCCATATTCCAATATCTCCATTCCTGAGGTCAAACAAGCGTGTGGATAGGGCTTACTTATTTATTTATTTTATATTTTGTAATTAGGATCTCAATGGCTGCATGTTCATTTGCCAGCTACCACACAAGGGCTGAAGGCTGAGAGAGATATTAATACAGTCAGTGATGTGTTGCCTTAAAGTAAGGGGGAAAAGGAGCTTGTTTTCTATTTTATCTTTTATATTAGTTGTGAAAAACAGTAAGCATCTCTAAATCCTGTTAGTTAAGGGTGTCTGAGAAGGTTAGAAGCATAGTAATTAATGAGATTTCCAGTAGTCACAGTCTTAGTTAAACTGCATAAATTACAAGAATTTTTTTATTACTCTTCAGCATTTCCAATATTTGTCCTTCAAGTGACAGCTGCAAGCAACAAACAGAGAACTGGTTAATGGCAGAAATTTTTAAAAATATATTTTAAGAGAACTCTGGCCTAGTGAATGAAAATTGAGAATTGCTTCTGTATACTGTGGAAAATGTGCCTACCATTTGTACTTAATCCTGTCCTTCCAAACTCATTGGACTCAACTCAGTGCAATTCCATTGCATGTCAATGCACAATGTCTAAAGTTTCTGTCAAATCTCCAGAAAGATTTGATGGGTTGGAATTGTGTGATTCACAGATCCTGACAGCTTGAGGCATGTCAGTGTATGTGTGTATAAAATCCTGTGTGTGTGTGTATACAGATATATGCACATATATCTGCAAAACCAGATGTCTCATATCCCACTTCTCCTGGTGGACTGTATTCCAGAAGTGAAGAAGTTTCTTTCCTAGTTTGAAAGTACAATGTTCAATCTGCATTCAGCTAAGTCTGCTAAAGTACAATTTTAAGAAAATCTGATGAGTTTTATTTAAGTTTATTTAAAAGAAAAAAAAGGAAATAAGGAACCTTAAATTTGTGTCGTTTGTTCGAAATGGGCATTGCGAAAGTGTTGGTTTAAATGGATTTGGCTATTGCTTTTATTTTTATTCCTTGGGGGAAAAAAAATGTTCTATCTGGTTTTTTTTCTTAATCCTGAACCCAGATTATTTACTGGAAAGCAATATATTTGCGCAAATAAATTTGTGCATCCCTCTGAGCAAAAATTGCTGCACTCAGATGTGTCAGCCATCACTCAGCGACAACGGGAGCGATGGAACCCAGGTCCTCCTGGCCTGGTGTCCATGATGGGAATGCTGCATGTGATTTTCCTGCTGTGCTGGCTCCAGGAGCCTCATTGCAGCCGGGGGCTGAGGAGGCAGGGTGGGCAGGGTGGGCTGGGGCAGCAGTTTTGGGGGAAGCAGGGTGTGACAGGGACAGAGAGCAGCCAGTGCGGCTCGCGGTCCCCGCGCGATAACAGCAGCGTTGGGGGCATGTCTCTGTTCTGCTTTTCCAATGTCAAACTGGGGTTGTTTGGGCTCTTGCTGCTTTGAAATCAAAGCAGAAAAGGAGCTTCTTTCCCTTTTTTTTTCTTTTTTCTTTTTTTTCTTTTTTTTGTGTGTTTTTTTTTTTTTTTTTTTTAAGTAAAAAGTGCAAAAAGCGTCCCCCGGTTCAGTTTCAGTGCGCCATTCCGGTTGTGCCTTCCTTGATTTGTGTTTTGGGATGAAAAACTGAGGTTCAGTTGAAGTGCTCCAAAACCAGATACCACTCTCTCTCTCTTTCTTGTAGGCAGGGTGCTGCTGTGCCAGGCAAACCAGGAGGGATCTCCCGTGTACAGTGCCCCCAGTTCACTAGTATACACATCCACAAGTAAGCTAGTGTTATGGCTCGTTTCTTGTTCTGTTTTTGTGACAAAAGCACATTATTGTGAATTAAGCCCCCTTAAAAATGTCAACTTTCCCAACAGCCCTTGTTAAGGTAAATGTGGTGTTTATAAACATATGTAAGTCATGTCAACAGGTAATTCAGTGTTTTAAGTTGCATCTTTATTCTCAAAGTATATTCTATTTTTTAAAAAAATGAAAAAGCAGCCTATATTGCAATATTGTATAGAAATGGTCAAAAGTTCTGCAATAACAGTGACAATCCAGTACTGCTGTGTGCTCTGCATTTTGTGTAGAAGATATTGTGTTTCTTCTGTCCTGCTCACAATTGTGATTTAATACAGAAAACGTCTGTTGCTATGCCACCATTTGATTGGGTCAGGAATTAGATATGAAATCTTTTTTTACAAAAGGAGCAGTCTGTACGAAAGGGGGTATTTTGAGGCATAAAAAGCTGCCCTAGTATAAAGAACAGAGACAAGCTGACATGGTGGATGCTGCCATCAGCCATTTTGCTGTACAAAACTTTGGAGTAGAGACGTGTCCTCTGAAATTCTGAGCAGAAAACACTTTTCTGAGAGTGTTTTAGGCTGGATTGGTGATACCACTGATTCTCATTCTGGCCTCTAGTGGGGTGAGAAACGTGGAGCTGAATGCAGGAGCAGTAACTGCTGCTTGCAGCAGCCCTGGCTCTGTGTTCATTGTAAAGAAAATACATGCTCTGATTTAACAGCATTATCAGATATGCTCTTTATGAAGATTATATTCAATCTAGAATGCAATTCTACTCTCTTAGAGCTTATCTAGACTGCTAAAATAATTATTTTTTAAATTAAACCCAAGAATTAGGACAAAAGAGTTCCATAGTGATCATCTCTACAGTCATGTAATTCTTTTATGTCAAACATTATCAGTGGCATCCCTAGAGCTGCTGCTTTTCCAGAATTCATATGGGATCCCCTTTAAATGACGAGTCTGGAGCCTACAAATCCATAGTGAACTAACCAAATGCATCAAGTGTTTTCAATTGCAAATTAAATTGTCAGTTAAGTCTGCATTTTCTTCCAGGTGCTCCAAGAATATTTTCTCATATGTCACCTTTCCCTAGCAGTGGGGATTTTTTACAAATTTTTTACACAGAGATATGAAATACTTACAGTTTAAAATAATGCTCCCTTTTGGAAAGTTTTCGTGCACTCCTTTTTGACTGACAATTGTTTTCCTGGAAAATGATCCAAACATTTTACTCATCTCACTATTAGGAGCCTCTTTTTAGAGAAGAGTGTTTGTTATAATTTTCTGAAATTTGGTCTTCTTTGAAAGCTTTCCCTAAGTTCACGCTGTTGCTCCTCTTGTCTCACTGAGTTGTATCCCAGGAATTTTATTTCTGGGATAGTTGTTTCCATCAGATGATATTTCCACTAATATTGATTCCCCAAAGAGACCCTGTGAGCAAACTGAGCTCTGGGTTCACTGTTTCCTTTGTGTCTCCTGAGTCAGTCCTGTTGAAAAATCTTATTTTGCAGTGGTGCTCCTTGAATAATGATATCCTAACAAACACCTGTTTGTTTTCAATTATGCCAAATACATAAATAAACAAGCTTTGCCTATCTGTCTCCCACTGGGCAATGTGGAATACACAGTTTCACAACAGGCATTGCTGGTAGCCCTTGCAGTAGAAATTATTACACTTCTGTTGAATCTGTGTGTTGGCAAGTCATGATTTTTCCTTTATTATGTATAGAATTTCCTCTTGCCAAAATGCAGTTTCCCCTACAGGGTCACAACTCCTAATAACACAAAATTACTCCAATTACTGCATATTGTAATTAGGTTTTTATTCCTCCTTATTACAAAACTTTCAATAAAGATGTAAAATAGCTTCATTTCTATAGGAAATTCCCCCAGAAATAGTGAATAGAAATGAAGGTTGACTTTTGTCTCATTTCTTTTATTAGTTTAAAGATCTTCTATATTCCATTTTAGTGCACATTTGTAATATTGAAATTATAACTGATAAGTCAACATTAGTGTCTAGGAGATGAATACTTGTACTATTATCATTCCATGTAGACAACAATATTTTAGCCTTCCTTTTTGAATAATTTGTTAATCGTTTATTCTGTTACTGCTGATATTGTAACTGCGATATTTTACAACCACTTACAATGGAAGAATTAAGAGGTTTTCAATTTGTAATTGTTTTAACAGAAGGGAAAGAGTCTGCTGGGATTTTTCAAAAGCCATCTAAGATACTTGCATTTCACAGAGTGCTAATGGCATTTAGGAGTTTTCAGATATTTGGAAGAGGATACTTTATATTTTTCCAAGTGTTGTCTAACTTGACTGTTCATCTTTCGCTCCTGAGTTATAAGGCATGAAGGGCTGGAATATGGTTGAAAGATGTATTTTTCTTAATTTGGCTGGCTTGGTTTCTCATTGAACTTGTTGGTTTGTAGTTGTACTGGCCACTGGTAGCCCCCAATGGCTCTGAGCACTTTTAGCCACTGGCTCTCCAGAAAGCAAACTGCAATTCCTGGAGCTACTCTTTCCCTTCTGATAATTTATTTCTCCAGGATATATTTTATGTATCACACTATGCATATCCCAGCACAATGATTAGTTACACCTCTGCATATGTCAGGAGGTGGAAACATGGCTCTGCTTCCTTCCATCACTTCTGGCCCTTCACGTAATACAGAAAGAAATGAGCTGTTTCTTCTGCAAGCAGTGGAACAAATCAGCAGCAATAGTCTCTCATGCCTCATCTGTTCTCTTATGCTGAAGGAGAAGATGGGACCTGGATCAGTTTTTCATTTGCACACCTATTGTTGGAATAGGTAATTTTTTATATAGAAAGCAGAGTTCCAGCATGCCAATGTGCTCCTATCCCTGGGCTGGGCAGGTCCTGTGACAACCAGGGGCAGGAAATCCAGGCAGAAAACCTTGGTTGCTGTAGATTCCCACAGGACTGGCATCTCCAGGGCAGAACTGATGCAACAGATTTCAATTAAATGCTTCATCATCGCCATAATGCAGAATCCAATCTATCCAGCCAGGAATGATTGGAGTTCACCAAATCCCAGTGAGTCAGCACTCACTGGATTCTTCCTAGAGGCCCAGGCTATCTCCCTGAAAATAAATGAAACAATTTGGCTGCTCATAACTGACAATCTCTTTTTACCCTCACTTCTTTAGAATAGTTACTTCCAAAGGAATTTTAAAATCCTGAAGAAATTTGTATCTATTGATAAATAAGAAGTGTGTCAAGGATGTTTTTGGAAGTTTTCCAAATTGAAGCCACACATGAGTAGGATGCATTAGAAAATTAAGACCCTGCTGGACAAAAGGAAGATTCAAAAGAAGAAAAAAATATTTTTGTCCCTGACTGTCTGTATCACTGTTCTGCCAAGGACAGTAACACAGCTGGGTATGTATGGATCAAAGAGACAAAAATACAAGTCTGAATTTATTTGCAAGAACTTTAAAAACTGTTTTATGTGCATTTTCCCCAATTTCTCTATAATGTAGAAGTGCCTGACAATGTGAATGAAGCAGGAGCTCATGAGAGCCAAAGCATGAGCAAGAAGGAAGATGTGAAATTGTAGAATTGTCAAGTTATTCAGGTTGGAAGAACCTGGTTGCACCAGAACACCTCTAAGGATGGAGATTGCACAATTTCAGGGGATCACATGTTCCAATGACTGAATGTCCTGGCAGTGGAAACCTCTCTGGTTGCACGTCACATTTATTGTCCCTTTTCTTCCCAGCGTGTGCCTGGCTCTGTCCCCTGATAATGTCCCTGTCCTTGGTGGCAGGGCATGGAAGAGGAGACACATTTCCGGTAGAAATCCTCCTGCTCTGGACTGGCTCACCCAGCCCTGGCTGGTGTGGTGAGGCAGCAGCTCCCAGCTGTGCATCCCCCTTTCCAGCTGTGCATCCCTTCCAGCTGTGCGTCCTCTCCCTCAGCAATGTCCAGTTGTCCCTACCCAGGCCTTGTGGAGGGCAATGAGAGAGATGGAATTTAAAATTTAAAGGGAAGTTCAAAGGCAGCTAAACATTTTTTTTTTTACTCTCTAAATCAGCACTTTGATCTCTGAAACTTTTAGACTTTATTTTAGCTCCAAGTAAGTATTAAGATACTCGAGTTATTGAGTGTGTAGCTACTAGTGGATTTTTCTGAGCATATATTGAAGGGATCCTTTGCTGTTAGCTACATGGGTAGCTCACATTTATGATAAAATATTTTAAGTTTCTCCATGCCTTTGTTCAGAATGATGTGCAGATGAACATCTCTATTTCCCAAATGTGTAGCATGCCCATAAAAGTGAATTTTGCCTTGACTTCAATGAGTACATTTTAAACGGAAGTCAATTTTGGCTTAGATTTCCTAAATGTTAGAGCTGTTTCATCTTCAGTAAGTCTGCTTATCAGCTCCTAAATAAATCTTTCATACTGCAGTCAAGTGATAGAATTAAAAGAAGAAAAATATGAAAATGCAAAATCCGATATTAATTCGTTTTATTTTATCATACTCAAGGGCAAATGAAGTTGATGGCCCATTTTTTAATTGATATATTGATTACAGTTTTGGAAGAAGTGGTGGTGGAATTCAGCAAAAATGATTGAGGTGGTACAAATGCTTATAAATCTGTCCCACATCGTTCGTGTTCTTTAATTGTAATTGTCTGATAAAACTTCCATCGGTTTCTGTAATTAACCTAATGGTCTAAATGAATTTCCAGATCACTGGTTATTCATTTCAATATAGAAAATGCCATTACACTGAGTTTAATTAATACTAAGTAAGTTCACAGTCCATTGTACCATTAGAATAGAATTTTATTGTTTTAACTGTTTAAATTATGAATATTATTTCCTCTCATCTTGTTTGTCCCATTTATGAACTTGAGTGTTCATTTTCTATTCATACTAAAATAGCATAAATTCCCTATAATTAAAATATTTAAAACCCAATGCTCTTCGAGCTCACATCCTCAAAATATCAGTGTAGATTTTTTTTTTAAATTTTATTTATTGTTTCAACTATTTTTAAACAGAATTCAGTGAGTGCCAAGCTCATAATCCCATGATATGCCCTAGAACATCTTATTTATCTTGATATTCCTTTCACAGAAGTACATATGACAGATAAGCACTCACCAGAGGATCCTTTTGCTTTGCGTCAGACAGATATTAAAACAATAAACTATCTTGCCCTGAGATTTTAGCTTATGAGCCACCAGGAAGCAACAAGGCAAAGATGAGATGTTTTTGAAAGGTGGGAAGGCAGTTCCTTTGGAAAATTCCCTGGAAACCTTTGGTCCTGTAATATTTTTGACAGGAAATATTTTAAATGCTAAAGTTTTTGGGTTTTTTTAAAGGCAAGGAAAACACACTTCATTCAGAGCAGACATTAGAAGTGTCCCAAAATTAGCCCAATATTTCTATTATTCTGTGCATTGTGTGATAGGAGAGAAGGAAATCTATGGCACAAGCATAAAGTATTAATTACATGATGTAGGATTTTTTTTCTATATTGAAATACTTACATATAGCAGACATATGTCCTAGTTTTTAAAAAAGATTTTTTTTTCCTGTGAGTGTTTTGTTTTAATTCATAGTTTGAGGATGATTCAGGGTCTTGCCTATAGAATAAACATGGAAAATCATGAAAATAATTTATCATATATAAATTGTATTTATATAAATATACATACAATTTATAAAGACCACATCCAGTTTTAGGATTTAGTGTGTTTGAGGACTCGTGCCACAGAAATGAAAATTAAGTCAAGCTTGTCTATGCAGTATGTCCTTGCTTTTAGAAATAGGTTACTTGGCTTAGGAATATTAGTAAAACACCTAAAAATGCTGTATGGAACTATTTTCATCTTGCTTGTTTCAGTGAAGACATTGCACGTTTTATTTTCCTGTGGCGTTACTAATGGATTGAAGGAAGACCTTTGACATTTCTATTATGTTCTGGGATATTTTCAATACCAAGAAAATTACACAGGGAAAATAGAAATTTTCAAAAGGTGATTCAAAGAGCCAAATCATTAGTGGAAGCATTTGGTTTGGAAAACATGATTCTGTTGATTTTGTCATGTTTAATCTGTTGCACACCTGTAATTACCTGAAAATTATCCTGTAATGATGGCAGTTTGCTGCCACTCCAAGCAGCTGAAGGGTGGATGCTCCTGGCACTGGGTGTATCCTCCTCTGGGTTTTTTTGTGTCACTCATGACTGACCTCATTCACTCTGAATGGACATATATTGCAATGACATCAGTGATTGATTTGCTCTGATTTTGTTGTTGCAGTTGTTCTTCATTTAACTGTTTGGCAGGCTTGCCATTTTGAATTAGAATATGGGTCAGGAGCAGTTTAAAAAATTAGTATGCATGTGGTATAAATAATTTGCCAGTGCTTCAGTTTTTCTGAATTGAATGTAGAAAGGTTCTGCAAACTAAATTTTTTTTAATTGGTCTGTTTTCTCTTGAGCTAATTGGGATGGGAAGTCAGTTCATCACCAATGAAATATATATCAGTGCACTGTATCTACACCTTGGTGGTTTTGTCTGCTTATTGCTTCATAGGAAACAGGTAGAGCACCCTGCAAAGGAGTCTCCGATTGGGCCATTAATTAACCAAATTAACCATTGTAGGGCTGCAGTTCCTGACTGAGGGTACAAAAATCCTGCCAAAGGGAAATGTGAGAGAAGCAATCCCATAAATGATTTCCAGGCTACAAATACCTTGTGATTGAACATTTAGGGGTCAAACTATCTTTTGATTTGCTTCCTGAATTAATTGCCTTTATTTATGAAGATAATCACCCAGTAGTGACCAGGGTAAATGTGCCAATTGCCCTTCCCTTTTTGTGTTGAATATTTGTGTTCTTTATTTAAGTGAAAGCTCAAATAAAGAAGATACCAATAATAATTTGGAAGGGAATGGCTTTCCATAATTCCTTCCCTGATGTACAGAAGTGTAGAGAAATGTTGATGTCATCTCATGTTGAAATGTCTTGAGAAGGTTGTTATACTCTGTTCTGCCCCATTGTGTTGGGCCTTGTTATGATGCAGGACAACACCACTGATTTTCAAGTAAGATAAGATATAACAGAATTTTAAAAAATAAGTAAAACTCTATTCATATACATAGCATTACATTCTTGATTTAAGTATCATCCTGGTTTTAACTGTAAAGTGAACTCAAAGTAAACTCTTTGGGTTATTTTTGTTTGTTTGTTTTGGTTGGTTGTTTTCAGGTTTGTTTTGTTGATTTTTTTTTGGTTTGTTTTTTTTTTTTTTTATTTTTAAATATTTTTTGGAAGTATTGCCTGAAATTCTTCCTACAGCATTTTTGATGTTCTGTATCAGTATACATTGTCTTTCTGCAACAATTTTCAGGATAACTCTCATTTTACCTCCTGTCTATTCGTATTTTAAATGAGTACTTAATTATAAGTCATCACTAAAATACATTGTTATTGTGTGTGTCCAAGACCTGGCAAACATGGCTTTCATTTCACTCCCAAAAATGTGTTTCTCAGGGCCTTGCTGTTTACCCTCATTCTTCTGTTGGTTTGTTTTGTGCTGGAGCAGTGTGTCTGAACTAGCAGGCTTAGGAATTTTGGAAAAAGAGACACGTCCTGAATTTTGTCTCTGACTTTTTTTACCACTTATACACAACCCTACATGTGGGTAGTGGGAGATAGCTGGAAAGACAGTAAATTGTAGAGCATAGCTGTGTCTTTTAGCTCAAATTATAAAATCTGTGTGTGCCCAAGGACAGCTGGGAGCTCAGGTGCCTTCCCCTGGTGCACTGCACTTGGCCACTGGCAGCACTGGTGACCAACCTGTGATTTAGGGCAAAAGAACTCTTTGGACTTCCTCTTCTCAGAATGCAGCTAAAAAGTGAGAATTACATGTAGTAATTACATTTACTATGTACATTTTTTTTAGATAGTGAGAGTTGCATTCAGTATTATCTTGCATTGTGTTCTGAGATGCAATTGTACATCAGAGCCCTTTGACCACAGTCCTGGGTCCCTCCTTCTCTGGCTCTGCATCCTCTCTGCTGGTGTCACTCATTTTTAGTACCAGACTCACAGTGCTGATTGTGGTACATCTCAAATCATCCTGTCTGTCAGACAGCAAACTCCTAATTTTGTGCTCTTCAGCTTAGCCTGTAAGATCTGGTTTCAAACAAAGGCACACCTTAGTGTCACTCTATTTTGTGATGGTTGTTATTGAATCATGGCTCTTGGAACTGTGCTGTGTACAGCAAAATTCAGCCTGAATTTCACAGCTAATAAGTGCTTTTTAGGAATTAACATTTTTAGTATCAATATGACTTTGCAGGTGCAATTCTTTGTTTTGACAATTTTTCCTTTATGGTTTGGATTAGGTTAACAGCTGGGTTTTTCCTCTATTACTTTCTGCCTAAATTGTTCCCAATGCATTCTGACAGTGTTCTTTTTACAGTTTAATAATTCTCTTGAGCTTTCAGAATCCTTGTGTCATCTAAACAGTATTTCTTGTCACTATATAATTGACTTTCATAAACATTCAAATTACTAAATTGTGTCATTTCTTTCTAGCAGTGCTACTCTTCATCCAGCTTTCCAAAACCATGGCCTTTTTCCTTTGTCTTGGAAGTGGTGCTTTGTTAGACACAGGGGATTTTTCCATTTGCTTGAAACTTAGAGCTGTCCAATAACTGGGAACACCAGACAAGATATCGATCACTTTGATCATCTATATTTGAAGATTGTTCTTTAATTTAAGATCAAACGTGTCTTCTCTGATCTCTACTGTTTTTTCCTTTATAGCCTGGGTGCTTTTTTACCTCCTGAGCTTTTCCTTCTGTTTTAGTTGTTTCCTTTGTGAAAAACCAAATGTTCTTTGTACCTCAATTATTTGTAATTTCAGCTGTGCAGTACTCATTTTGATTTTAAGTATATCATGAGTAATTTCACCACCAGTTATAGTTTTTTTAGACTCAGAGAGGTAGGTTGGTGTCATTACATAGCTTTACAAAAAGAGTTCTCAATCATCTTACCTGTTCCTTTGTATCTCTTCACCTTCTCTATTTTCTTCTGCTTGTTCTTGGAAACCCCTTGATGTCTTAGGGTGATGTCAGGTGGCTGCATATGCAACCCAGTTAAAGAAGGGTGAGGTGTAAGGGAATTTCTGATAACCACAGAATCACCAAATGGCCAATTCTGAGTGGCTGAGGTTGGAGGGCACCGTGGAGAACAAATTGTCCACCCCTGCTGCAGCAGCAAAGCCTGGGGAGGCTCTCCAGGACCACACTCCAACAGCTTGGGAACATCTCCAAGGATGGAGATCCTACAGCCCCTCTGGGCAGCTGTGCCAAGGGCCGGCCACCCTCACATGGAAAAAGGTTAGGCAGGAAGGTGAGAGAGTTTCCAGGCTTGGGCATCAAGGTTTGGCTCAGAAGGTTATAAATTATTGGAATGTCATGGTAGCCATTTACAGAGAAACCAGCAGTGGATTGTTTATTGGTACATGTGAAGAGATGAAACAAAAATAATAGTTCCATCTAGACTTAAATAATTACAAGGAAGTCAATGTATCAAAGTCATTGAAATAATAGATCAATTAGATCTGAAAATAACCTTAAGATAAGCAGATGAAATTTTGTTCAAACAGTTAAGTGTCTTCCTATAATTAAACATAGGAATACATAGTAGGTTGCTTTTTACTCAAGTATTTAGTTTATGGTTTTGTTTGTGTGCATTTTATTATAGCTTGGTATGGAATAATCTAAAAATCTTATTCTTCCCATGTCTGAGGCTGAAATATTTGAAAACACTGTTTTAAAGCAGTTGTCTGACCCCTTTCTAGAAATATTTACATGTACCTCAGTATAAAAAGTTTCACCACATTTATGTGAAATTTGGCGCTAATTTGGATTTGACAGGAAACTTAATGCAGTAGTGTTGTGTAAAGGGATTCAATTACAGTGTGCAGTGTTTTGTAAGTAACTGTCTTGCATAAAAAAGTTAATTAATCAGAGCTGTGTCAATTTCCTTGTGCCATGTCAATTTGCAGCAAGGTAATTAATCACTAATCGCCCAGCGTGCAGCAAACTAAGGGACAATCCATGAGTCATTTGTTGTTATTTTTTTCCAAATAAATGGCACACAGAGCCATGAAGAAACACATCTTGCCATTCATAATATTTTTATCGACAGTTTTGCATGTTGTAATAGACTGCAGCAACAAGCAGCTGTAGTTCAATGGAATATGAATATTAAAGAAACAAATGAGAGCAGATTTATAGGCCATTGCTTTTCTGTTATGTCAGTTTTGAGATTACACTGAGCAAATGAACAGTGAAAAATTACTCTTCCATGTGGAGAATGGTGATTAGACTTGTACATTAATTAGAGATTTTTGTTTTCCTTTTTAATGCATTTCAAATGAGAATGTCCTATAAGTAGGGGTTTCTCCAAAATACAGATTTATTCATTCCTAAACAACAGAGTGTAATACTGGCATGTATTTTTTTTACAATGGTAAGGAAACAATTGGTCTATAATTTTAAGTATGGTTCAAAAAATAAATAGCTTGTGAAAGAAAGAAATAGAAGTGACCAGTTGTGACTGTGTTTGATGTATATGGGAAATTTATTTTGAACGCAGTTAATTCACAACTAGATCCTAGGAAAAATCATCTCACAACAGTGACAGGATAAGAAATGTATTTTCAGCCTGTAATTTTAAAAACTGTGAACTCTCTAAAGATTTTTTTACCCTCAATTTGAAGTGTGTGTATGCACATATATTTATATATTATATAAATGCCTTTTTATGTTAAAATCTGTATTAACAGGGCTTACGTTTTGCTTGCAGTGTGCTTTGGTCTGTGTATTTAAATGCACAAATCCTCTTTAGCCCAGTGTTTATAATTCATTCAAAGAATGCCACTTAATAATACTTATTACTATTACAGTGAAGGGAGAACACAGCCCACATTGGGATAAACTGCTGATTCCGTTCCTGAAATCTCAGATAATATCATATAGATTATTCTGCTTAGCCTTTCTCAGCATGCTACCCATTACATCTCTTCGTTTTCAATTTATTGTGTTTCCTCAATGGGGATCCTCCTGAACTATGGGGATGATGTAAACGTGTCTCCCTGTCTCTCCAGCAGTTAAACCGCGCCGCAGTAAATTAGCGACAAACCGATTCCAACACGACGGAACATTAAAATTCTTCCCCATAAAACATTTGCAAACTCTTGGTGGCAGATGACCCGCTACTCTGTGCAGAGGAGGAGAGATTAGGAGCGATGAGAGGTAGATCTGCTCATCCATTTTGATGGCACACCTTTCTTGGGGCATATGGCACCCTCATACAAATTCAAACCGCAGCACAAATGTGAAGAATAATTGCCCATTAAAGTGGCTGTATATTTTTATGGCTTTGATACAAAATCTGCCCCCTGTTGTCTTTTGCATCTGCTGCTCTTTCATCTATCCCAAAGCTTTAAAACTTTAATATGCAGTGTATAACCCTTAAGTATTTTTTTGCCAGGTTATATTCCTCTTCTTGGGAACTCAAGCTTTTCATTGTTCCTTCAGTCTTTGTTTTCCCAGGCCTTGTTGAGATATGGTGCCTACAAAGTGCACCTCCCTGTCGTGTTCATTTAATAAAAGATTAGTAAAACAAATACTTATATTACATCTTTAGGGAAAAATTAAGATTTGATTAAATTTCATCTGTGAACTCAAAGATTAAGTTTTTCTTCCTTATGCTCATATTTGCTTTTTCTATACAATCATTAGTTATCTAAATTTTGCTGATACACTACTATGAATCCTGTTAATTCCAAAGGCCTTTTTATTTGCTTAAATGTGGCAGTTTGCTGGCCATATTTCATGTTTGAGGTCTAAAATCAAGTTCACTGAAGTGAAAATGATTCCACATTTACAAAGTGTAAGAAGATAAAACTTTGTAGACAATATTAATTGTAATAATACATTTGAAAATTGTATCCCCCTAAGTATAAAAATAGAACAAACAAGTTAAAAGAAGAAATCTTACCAGCATAATGTTCTTAAAACAACTTCATTTTGGCTGTAGTAGATGTTTTGTATAATATTGGATAATTATATTAAGGAAAGCCAAGGATTTCCACAGCATATTATTTATACTGTAATTTTTTTAACTTGAAAAATTGAAATTGCTGAGTGACTGCAGGAACTGAGTTTTGTGGTTGTAACCTCATTCATATTTGAATAGCAGAATGAATATCTATAGAATGGATGGGGCCATTAGATGAAAATGTAAATTGTTTTCTATGGCTTGATGTTTGATTATATATTGTCCTTAGAAAGCCTTTCTTTTTATAACCTCGTGTTATCACCTCCTATCATCAACTTACATTTGGAGAAATCTGCCTTTTCTCAGTTACAGATCAGAAGAATTCCAGTCATCAAATTACTTTGATGAATTTAAGCTACTTTTGCTTAGAAGTGGGCTCAGATGCTTCCCTGCTGAGAGTCAAACACATTTTCAAGCCCCTTATAAATAGCATTTTCACTGACTGGGTTTCAGCAGCTTGGCACTGAGGCACTAAGGAAGGTTGACCTACAAACTGTGAGTCATTAAAACCTCTACCCCTCCTGGCTACTATCTTCATTACTTTTGGGACTGTTTAATAGCATTTAATGCTTCCTGATGGGACAACCCTTTTCATAAAGTTCTTTTTATGAAGTCCATTCTTCAGTTGTGTTCTAATGCTGCCACTTCTGCTGGTTATTTTGGGGTGAGGATATTAAAAAGTTGGTAGCAAAATAAATTCTGTGGTTATTACATATTCCTACCCATCTAATTTCATAGCTGGGCTGAAGGAGCATTATGGGGTTTTTATCTGAACTCAAATCCAGGGCAACAAAACCTGTTGATTCCTTTACCTCCAATCTCAATGTCTAATGTTACTACATGACAATAGAAAGTGTGTTTTCAGATACTCTGATTTTCAGATGGACCCAAATCAATTTTTGGGATGGATATCATTCTGTTATGAATAAATTCAACTGTTAGACCTCACTTGATTTTAAGTGCAGTGCCACTCTTAGTCCCATGTTTAGTTTCCATCATGTCTGATCCTCTTCCTGACAGAGCTGCACCTCACTTCTCTGCCTTCCACTAATTGCTTCTGTAGGTTTTTAGTGCTCTGCTTTACTTTAGACATTTCATGCTCTGGGACTTTATTAAGAGAGCAACGTAAGGCAAGCACAGTGAAACAATTACATTACTTCAGGCTTCTTCTTCAAACTCATCCTTTCTAGTGCAGATACTTTGAAAATTATAAAGAAACCATCACTCTCTTTTCTTAGCATCTCCTATGACTGTTGAGCCTTCCTTGCAGGTTTTGGATTTGGTAAACTCTTATGGACTAAGTGACTCTCCCTGCTATCTCTGTTTTCTTCCATTTCCTTTTTTGTTAAGAGGAAACCTCCTTTCTCATAAAAATATAATTAGAAAGAAAGGTCATTCTTAACTCATTTGTTGATGGGACACACTGCTTTTCCAGTGGCATTTATTTGTGGAAAGTATTTGCTGTCAAAGATTTGAGATCAGTGACCCTCCTTGTAATTCTTTCCAAGGTGTGACTGCCATGAAGAATAAAGAGAATTTAGGATAAATGCTCAATTGTTGCAAAATATGTATCTGGATATGTCTGTGTGAAAGCTGGGCTGAATGGCACAATTCAAAGGAAAAAATGCTCACAAACCACATTGGGGGTTCATTCTTTCACAGAGGCATTTCCTCGGTGTCTCCCACAATTTCAGTTGGTTTTAATTATTGCTTAGGACCCTAAAAGAACAAATGCTGTAAATATTGCCTAACTTAGATGTTCATTACAAAGAATTACTGGAACAGAACTCTGGGCAGGACTTCCAGACCATGTCTTGCAAGCCCACAGTGATGTTACATAGCTTACATTGCTGGAGCTCAGGCTGTTTTTGAGTTAGCTGGATTTTCTCTATCACTTCTGTTCTCCTTGTGAAAGTGTGTTTTCTATCAATATTTAGAAAACTACAGATGCAAGTGAAGAAATTTTAAGGTTGTCTGGCTGATTTTTTTTCTTTTTTTTTTTTTTTTTTTTTTTTTGTAATTACCATTTAAGTCAGTAAAATGTCTCTTGATTTTGACAATTTAGGAGTGTCCCTAAAGGCCACACTTTATCATTTAACATGTCCATCATTTCAGTTATCAATTTTTCCTGGACTTTCTCTCAAATCTATTTCCACCTATTTACTTAAGCAAACTCTTCCAGGCACTGGTGTGTTGGGTTTGTTCCTTTTTATTTAGTTAGTTGCATTTTCCTTTCTAAGACACAAATTAGCAATAAATTTATTGGAGAAACTTACTTCTAGCACTGCCTATTAGTTGGAAAGGAGTGATTTTCCTAAGGCAGGCAGACTGCAGCTGAACATCCCTCTTACACAAAGATAACTGCCCTGGATTAGATCAGTTCTCCATCCAACACCTGTAACTGGAAAGGAGCAAAACCTGGATGAAGAAAGTAAAGAAAACTTGTTAGACTGGAAGGAATGTAGTAGATAGGGTAGTCTGTAGTTCTTTGAACATTATGTAAAACTGTATTTTGCATTTTCCTTTATTGTATTAGTTTTTATACAAGGCTGTGTATTTGGAAAGAAAAAGACAGAACTTACATGGTTCCAGCAGCAGATCATAACTCTGTCACTACCATATTTAGATTGGTCAATACTCAACCTAGTTGAATATGCAAAAGTACTTACAGCATCCAAATTTCACATAGATGATGTATATGTTGTTCTTCCTTAAAAGAAATGTTTTCTAGTACAATTCCTTTAAGCCTTCTTAAATGCAGTCGCTTGCAAAGTTATCAACAGAATATTAAGTTTTTCACCTTCATCTTTATGATTTATAAATTCCTTTTATATTCCTTATAACATATGGTATTTGCACTTTCTAAGACATAGCTAATTTATTTGCATTGCCATGAGGTTGGTTTATGTTGCATCACAGGCATGTAAATCTTTGCAGAATTACTGTGTAACCTTTTTGTCAGAGAGGAGGACCTAGCAAAGGCCCAAAGCCACAGCAGTAAGGCAAGTAATAGAGATATCACCATAATTACAGTATTTGCCTTCACAAGACCTAAATTTGTGAAATTTTCATTTTATTTTTTATTTTTTCAAATTCAACTTTTAAAATTTGATGCTAAATGAGGATTGAAATCAATTCATGTTTCAGATTTGAAAATCGTTATACAGCAATATTTCCATTTCCTTGCTTTTTATTAGGGCTTTGCTAAGCAATATTTGTTTCATTTCTTTCTTTACATACTGAAAAAAAAAATTAAACACAGTGAAGTACATTTGGTGTAACCTGGTGCCAACAGAGCTGGATTTGAGTTTACCTGTGTCACTAATTAATTCAAGAAATGCCTGTTCTAACATTGACATACAATATATGTACAAAGGAGAAATGAAGTAATGAAGCACTGCTTAAAAACTGGCAGGAAAAGCAAAGTGGGAAGTTGTGTTTTTTGTTTGGGAGTTTTATTATTATTTTTTTTAATTAGAAAGTTATGAAGAGGGAAGTTTTACAAAAGAAAAGCCTCTAATACTGTATTACTGTTCAATTTCTGATTAAAATATTTAAAGTGTCACATGGAATGGTATGTAATGTTCACAGATTCAATGAAAATATAAAAATGTCTGAATTAATTTCTTTGTTATATGGTTAAATTATTTCTATTTCATCTGAATGTTATATGGATTCAGAGGTGTTCTGACATACAACTCTTGCCTTTGAAGAACTGAAAGGTACTGTTATGTACATGGTGCAGCCCCCCAAAAAATGAGACAAGAGATGAAAAACTCTTTGAGTTATTACACAGTTATGAGCTGGTTAATAATCCAGCTCTTGAACAACAGCAAAGCTCTGCTCAGTTGGCAAAATCACTGGATAATTTAGATGACTTTGAGGTCACCTGAGTCTCTAATGTCTCACCCCTACTCAAAACAGGGCTGAATTTAGAAGACAGATCCAATAATGTGATGCGAATATCTCTGACATTATAAATTTGAGCCTGAACTTGGACCTTGGGAGTCTCCTAGTAGTAGTGTTGGTTGAACCAGTCAACACTCCTTTCATTAGTGTCCTCTGAGAAACTCAGAGCCAGAAATGGCACTGCCATCCCAATTCCCAGTTTGCTGCCTGCTGCACCAGTCAACACTATTTTCATTAGTGCCCTCTGGAAAACTCAGAGCCATAAATGGCAGTGCCCTCCAAATTCCCAGTTTGCTGCCTGCTCTTTGCACACAGAGATTTGTGTGAAAGGACAAGCTAAAACACTTTGGCAACTCCCTCGTCCAGCTATGGGCAAGCTTTTACACCATCACAACTCCAGAATTGTCACAGACATCTTTTATCAAAAATCCTTTCCTTAGGATTTTTCCTCCTGAAAAGCTGAGAGGCCTCGAAAACAAAATGTAAACATTGATTATCTGCTGCTGTGGAATGCAACAGGTGCATCTGTGATTGGCCTCATGTGGTTGTTTCTAATTAATGGCCAGTCACAGTCAGCTGGCTCAGACTCTCTGTCTGAGACAGAAGCCTTTGTTATCATTCTTTCTTTTTCTATTCTTAGCTCGCCTTCTGTTGAAATCCTTTCTTCTATTCTTTTAGTGTAGTTTTAATATAATATATATCATAAATAATAAATCAGCCTTCTGAAACATGGAGTCAGATCCTCGTCTCTTCCCTCTTCCTTGGACCCCTGTGAACACTGTCACACAGAATTGCTCCAGAATGTGGCACTGCCATCCAAATTCCCAGCTGCCGCTCTTTGCAGGCAGAGGTTGTGTGAAAAGACGAGCTAAAACACTTTGGCGACTCCCTTATCCAGCTACGGGCAAGCTTTTACACCATCACAACTTCAGAATTTCTCCAGAATATGCGCTCTTCTCACTAATCCCTGGTTTGTTTTTTTTCCCTCTGCAGTGCCAGGATTTCCCTACCCTGCTGCGACCGCAGCCGCCGCGTACAGAGGTGCCCACCTACGAGGCCGGGGTCGCACGGTGTACAACACGTTCCGAGCAGCAGCTCCCCCTCCTCCCATCCCAGCCTACGGCGGGTAAGGAGCTCTGAAATTCTGAAATTCCCTCACTCACCTCTGGCTCAGCATGGATCCAGGAGCCTGGGCACCATTCCCAGCCCTGCTGCATGCGGGTCGTGCCTGCCCGGCACCGGCGCCTCGCACAGCAAGGCTTGAAAAATGACTGTAATTTGTACTGCCATGCTTGGTGGCCTTAAGCATTTCAGATGTCACATATTGTTATGTAAATGCTCCCGCAAACGGAACGCTCCGGAACGGGGAGATTGTTTCGGCTAAAGGTATATTTTTGATGATTGCAAACATCTGGTTATTAAGGAGGTTGGATCGAGTTAACTTCTTTTTTCCTTCAAATCGCCTGCTGGAAGTTGTCTCTGCACCTGAAGGCTTAGTGCTGCATTTTTTTTTTTTTAATATATATTTTTTTATCGCAGTTTGCTTAGTTTTTCTAATTGCCATCTTTGCCATTATAGAAATCTGGGGTGCTCCTCGCAGGGCCATGGGTTTTGTGTACTTTTGCTTAAATATTGCCTTAAGGTTTTGCTGTCAGTGACCTGCATTTACTAAAAGCAAATAGTAAACTAAGGAACCAAAAAGAGGAATTCATAGCATTAATTTCTAGTAATTCTATAATCTTTTTTTTCATTTCAGAAGATAGTTTGGGTTTTATGTATATTTTTGGGGGAAAGAAAGAATAAACAGTTTTTCCTGTCGCTCTGTAAAGGCTGACACAGAAAGGCTTTGTATGCTGCATGAAACACAAAAACCCTAGTAACATTAGCAAAAGATGTTCAGTTGTCAAGAAATTAGGAAATCTGTAAAATCAGAAAACAGCAGATCGTAGGCTGGAGTAGTATTTTGTCATAAAAACTTGATATGCCACTACCTCTTTGTAGAGCTGTTGCATCTTTCTGGGATGGGGTCAGGAAGGGTTGGCAGTGAGAGAAGGTGATCCCTCTCTCTGTCTCTCTCTCTTGTTCACTCTCCCTGCCCTCACTGAAATCCCGTTCAGCAGCTCCTTGGCTCCCACTGGGGATGTCCCCTTGTGCAGAAGCTGCCTGCACAATCCTTGTCCCCTTGCTCCATTCCAGTAGGTGATGGGTGCCCTGCACCAGTTCCCACAATTTCCCAGTAAGCCTTGCTTCTTTTAAGCCAAAAGGAGCATATTTTTCCAGACAAATTTGCTAATCTCATCAGTCAGCCTTTGGCCTGAGTTTTCAGGGATTTATTTATACAGGCAGTTTGACCATGCTGTCACATTAGGCAGTTATTCTATCAAAGAAATGAGCCATTCTAAAAACTAATGTAAAAATCATGCCACATAATCAGGTTATTTTGTAAAAGTGTATTCTGTTGATTTATTTGAGTGTTTTGTGTAGTTTATTGAGAAAAATAATATTATCACTACTGGGGGAAGACACTTTTCTGAAGTTTGCCTGAATTACCTTTGGGCAAGGATGGTGTCCCACCAAAGTTATCCTTCTGCTGCAATACTCTCAGTTAGAGTCAGTCCAGGCATTTGAACATGGCAAAGATGGAAACAAGTTCAGAATGCCTTGCATTCAGATTTATTTAGAATTCCTCAGATACCAAATGGATTCTGCACCTAAAGAAAGTGAACTCTCTATCTCTACCTTGTTTAAAAGCAAGTTCTTAAATTTGAACATAGAGTGCAATATGTAGTGAGATAACGAGGTGGGCCACTCAGTTTCATGATGACATCACACATCACACCTTAGTTAAATACCAAGTCATAAAGGTAGATACAAAAAAAATTACCAGCTGTGTGTGTTAGTTTTTGAATTGGACAGTACTTTTTGATTAGTATTTGCAAAATGAGTAAATACTTTCTGCCAAGTAAGTTACTTAAATTTGCCTTAATTTAAGAGGCCACATGTGGGTGCTCCATGTGTATATGTGTGTGGTGATATACACATTATTATAATTAGTTCAGTGACTCAGCAGCATGAATTCCATTTCCAAGAGTAGCACATGTATATCCCCATGTAATTGTACTGCTTGTTGCCAGCACCTTTAGCAGTAAGTTAGATGTGTGAGCACAGAGAACTCTGTTGCAGGTCATTGCAAAGGTTCTGCAGAGGGAGCCCTGCCTTGTCACAGGTCACATCATCTTGCTCTGATGGTTTTCAGTTGTCTGTCAGGAACCCTTGCTAATCTAGGGATCACCCTGCCACCAAACATAATTTGACACTGCAAAAGGTTTCAATTACTAAGCCCTGTCTTAAATCATGTAGGTCTTGGTTCACATATTTAAGTTTTTCCATCTACCTGCGCTTTCCGATAAGGCCCTGCTTTCTGAATTGCCCATTTTGTAATTCATACAGATATGTATAATTTCTGCACTGAATTACAATATGCTGTAATTCAGTACAGAAATTATACATATCTCTGTTGCCCTGATCCACAGCTGGGGTAATATAGGTTTATTTTCCCATAATTTCTTTGGCCTGGCATATTAGATCTCATGTTGGTATTTTCAGTGATACAAGAGTGTAACGTGGAATTACTGAGTGATTCTTTGTTCTCTGCTCATCTATTCTATCCTGTGACCCATCAAAGAAGCAATAAGGAATTTCCGTCAGAAAAAAATCTTGGATCAATGAAAATAAGTTATGAGAATGTGGTTTTTGGTCACAACATGAAAAGAAGTCAAGGAAAATTATTAAGATAGTAAAGACATCACAGAGAATGAATCAGCTTATGAAAGGAAGCAAATAACTTGGAATATCATTTGTTGATAAGAAAAATAGAGTAAGTTTTGAATGCTGTTATGCAATCAATTTAGTAGCAATTTATTATTTTTCACTCAAGGAAGGCACCCAGCCTTACAGCCAAGTAAACAGTTTTATACTTAAGTATTTTCAGTCATTAAATAAAAAAAAATTACACATATTCTATAGTGAAAGCTATAATTTTAATAATAAATTTACATTAATGATGTAATTATTTTCTAATTTAATTAGAAAATATTTCAAGAAAGAACCTATGTGTAGTTGCAAAATATAAAGCTGAACATTGCAATTACCTCCTTCAATTTTCTTTTATTTCATTTACCTTAGTCCTTGATCTACCTCTAGGTCTTGTACTCATAAGGCAGGATGAGTTATGGTGGTTCCTGTTGAAAGGTGTCTTCTGCTGTGCCTCCCACTTACTGGGGAGCAGCAGCCAGGCTTTGCTGGATCCCAGGGAAATTGCTGGGCATAACCATATTTAAGGCCATTATTTTCTTATAAATCAAAGAATAGCATGTGTGCTTTAAATTGTGTAATTTAAAAATGGAATTTCTGTTCATGAGATACATGGAACTACTCCAGTAATTAATGGATCCTTCACTTTTGAGTGAGACATTTCACAATTCCTTGAGATAGCACCTTGTTTATTAGCTTACAGAAAGTACTTCACTTTTAGCATCTGCGGCATCATCTCTAATGCCTTGAAATATGAGAATGTGCAGTTTACTTACAAGTACATATAATTAATGGAAGTATCATAAACCCCCCTGACACTAAAGTGGGGAGTAAAGCTTTGTTTGTGTGAGAATACTGAACATTAAAATTTAGAGTTTGTAAATCTGCACTGCATGGGGAGCTTAACCTCAAAATGGTGCAGCAGGAGAGGGAAATGAAATCTTTAATTTGTTGTCAAGAAAGCCCAGATTCAAGGTATATCTGGTAATAGAACAGTAGTAGACAGAAGGAATGGTGAAACTGATGAGGAGCCTTTCTGCTTCATCATCCTTTGCTTTAAATTCTCACAAGTTTAGTGTGGGGTGACTTTGTCTTCACATTCCCTTTCTGCTCCTTTCAGCTCTGATGGAGCAACAGAGAATTAGCTTGAAGTCTGTATCTCCTCCTCTGCTGTCTTTCCTGGGAAAGCAGAGGAGAGCAATATGCTTTTTTTATCTTTGACAAGAACAGTTAAAAAAACAAAAAAAAAAAAAAAAAACAACCCCAACCCTAAATAGAATTGTGAATTTGTGGGGAGTGTGGAGGAGAAATAACAGAGGCTATTCAGAAACTGTTCCTCTTGTTAAAATAAACATTCTCAAGTGCTACTTGCTCACTGATTCAAAATGAAAATACAGCTTCATTTTCTTACTCTGAATTCTAAATTTAAGAACATTAGTATGAGCTACTACATCTACTCAGGTTGTTACGGATTTTTCCCACTCTATTTCCTTGGGCTCATGTAAACTTCCTCTTACTTTGGACTCTGCATATGTGCAATTGTTGGAACAAACAATGGCTTTTGCCAGCATATATTGATTCATGTCTGCAGCTTTGTTCTCTGCAGCAATGCCCTCAGTCAATATCACAAAGCAGAAAATGTAACTTGTCCATGGCAGAAACTGGAAAGGCAAGAAACTGGAATTAGAGAACATTGTAAAGAGTCGAAGTTGCCTCTTACAAGAGTTTCAGTTTGATGTTTAGAGCACTTAAAACTCTGTTATTAGAGTGTGGAAAAGTGTTGCTTTAGTTCTGTCTTTGGTTTAAGTGAGGCTGGTTTATTATACCAAAGGACTTTGGTTTAGTAAGGCTGTAGCTGCATCTCTTCTCTCATTTATCTCATGAAGGACCCAGATAAAGGGTTCACGTTAAAGGTGAATTCCAGACCAGGAGCTGGACAGTGCAGGACAGTGAGGGTGACCCTCCCAGCGACCAGAAAACAGAGAATTGCTGTTTCTTAGCTGCTTTTGTATAGCTGGAGAGGCAATGGTGAGCTGTGAGCATTGCTGTGCCCAGGAAGGAAATCAGGGATGCGCTGCCCTTTTTTTCCCTCGAATCCACCCCCAGGCTGGGTGTGCTGCCCTGGGCAGGATGTGTGGGATGAGGACCGTGGATCCTCAGCTGCTGGGAAGTTTCTCAGCGAAGCTTTGTGCAATCCAGGCCTGTCTTTTCATGTCATTGACAGATTATTCAACTCAATCCTTTTGAAAGATGAGGACAGAAAAATGATAATGAAGACAGATGTAGTTCTCCCAGGATATTGTAAAGGTAGAATCTAAACTAGGAAAGAGTTTGTGTTAATATAGTTACAAAAAGTGATTATAAGACATGCAGAGCTCCTTAAATAAAGGAGCTCCTTAACTCAAGGAGCTAAACCCATGGAAGTCAGATGTATAATATCTGATTAGGAAAGAGTTCCCTATTTAGATAAAAATAATTTCAGAAAATGATTGCCACATATGTTGATATTTAAATGCACATTTTCCTCTTAAATCAAGATTTCTCTCACTTCACTGTTTTCCTTAGCACAATAAAATAACAGAATACGACTGAACAAATCCCCCAAATTTGTTCTTTTTAACTCCTTCAGGAAGCACATTAACACCATTCCTTGGGTGAAGTAACTCAGATTTCAGTAATGTGGCTCTTTAAAAACCCTGTGTTATTTTACAAGGAGCAATAGACTTACCTGCTTACCAGGATAATTTTTTTAATATAAAGTGTAAAAGGAGCTGTTGTAAGATGGGTCCCTGTGTGATACCTTCAGTCTCTTCCCATGCTCAAGACACCCCCTTTGTTTTCTGCCTAGAGACTCAGAGAGAGAAAAAGGAGTGAAAAACCGAGCAAATTAAACAAAATTAATAATAATAATTAAAAAAAATTGGAAATTTATATACTAAAGGAAGGAAAAGCAAAACTTAGTTTTTGGTGGCTTACAGTTTCTACTTCTGATGAAAGCAGCTGTTAGAAAATACATTTTACTCTAGTAGTAAGATTCAATCAGGAATCAAAAAATTACACGGACTCTAAATAGAGGAAATATTCTCTGAAAAATCTATGAAAGTGTGAAGAATTACTTCTCCTCAAACTTCAGGAGAAGCAGAAGGGTTTTTATTAAATATCACTGTCATAATGCAAGATCATAGAGAGGAAAAAGATAAAATCAGCTGATTTTTTTTTTTTTTTTTTTTTTTTTTTTTTTTTTTTTTTTTTTTTTTGTAGTGAAAGTCCTGCTTGGGACTGTTATACTCATTTGCCTGATTCTGTCACTTCATCTTAATATTGGCCATGTCTAATGATGGAGTTATGCATAGATGTCTCATTTTAGTGATGGGTACATTTTTCAGCATAGTGTTTATGAAGTGGTTTCATTTAGAACTCAAAATAAGTTTCTGTCTGTACATGACTGGAAGGAAGACTGGGGTGGATGAATGAACCTGTCCAAGATTACAACCAGCTTTACTTAGGAATGAAAAATTTATCAGCCCCTTTTCATCTTTGCCGTGCATCCACAGATCACCAAGAGGAGGAAGAAAAAAAGTTTTCTTTTCTGACAGATGCTTTCTCAGAAGCATTATTTTCTGAATAGCAATGTTTAATAGCAATGGACGGAGCACTCTCCGTCCCCCTCTCAGGAGCACAGGAGATGAAAGGATGTAGTGAGATAGAATATAAGAAAATAAAGATAATGTAGAAAGGAATCTCACCCCTAAGGAGCTGCAGCTGGGTCAATTATCAAAGATCAGGAACAGGCCTGACTTTACCAGGCCACAGCTGTAAGCAATGAGAAGCAGATGCTATAAAAGAGTGGGGTGGCTGGGTGAGAAGGGAACTGGAGTCAGTGGCTGCTTTGGGAAGGAGAAAGAGTCAGTGCTCTGAGGAGATGTCCATGAGAAACACCGAGAAGGTATGGAACTGTTGTGATAAGGAGACAACAGTATGGAAACCCTGTGATAAGATGACCGCAAAAGGAGGATGGAAAAGCTCCTGGGTTGAGATAAAGACAGGGACATTTTGTGCTAATTGCCATCATGGGCAAAACAGACTTGACTTGAAAAATGAGTTTATTTGCTGCTGAAGTGCAGTTAGATGGTTATAAACAGAGGTAGGACCTAAACCACCTTCCCCCAGATTGTCCCCCATCTCCAGCAGGAGGGGCACAGGGGTGTGAGCACCCGAGGGCTGGGGCTGTGGGGTCACAGGAAACTCAGTAAACTCAGTATTCTTTGTGTGTCATCTCATCCAAGTCCTTCATGCTGTCCATGATTGTGTGCTCCTACCTCACAGTTGTGTGGAATGCTTTATTCCTTATGTGCAAACAGGTAAAGTAAAACACGGAGTGTTTTAAAATAATCAGTGTATCCTAACCAAAATAAAGGTGTGCTGCAGTGTAACAAACTCTCTGAAAGCTGCCAGTGTAGACCAGGTTTTGCATATTTTGCTCTGCAGACATAATAAATAGAAAAATATATGAGTAAAGGTCTGACCCTATTGAAATAAATGGCAGATGCTCTGATTTAAGTGGAGCTGAGTTTTCACCTGTTATTATTCCATAGTAAACTTTTATCATCAGTGTGGTTTTATCCATGTCCTTGTGTGCATGTATGCATATTTATGATTTTCTCAAGTGATTCAGACTTAGACCCATACCAGCTCAGCCCTGTGGGGTTTGGTCATTGACTTCAATAGGTCAGTTTTATTTCTGACATCAAAATTCTTGTTGGAATTGCAAAATGGCTTAGGCTAGCAACTTGGTAATAACTATTATTCCTAGATAATAGTATTCCTTAAATTGAAAATATTGTTGCAAAAAAAAAATTCCCTATTGTTTTAATAACTCACTTATTTAGCCCCTGAAACAGCTTGGGTTGATTCTGATATGGGAAATACATATTTCAAGTTGCAGAATTGCCAAATGGATGTAAAATTGCAGGAATGACCTAATGGGTGTAATTGTTAGGCCACTGTTGTGCGGTTGGAGTTTTATTCAGTATAATCATTTAAGCTGTCTCTGTCATACTGTGTCTTTTATCCCGGAGGGTTTAGAATTTTCCCCTGTTTACACTGATGATTGATCTGAGCTGAAATGTGACCATTTCTGGGTGAACTGGTAACAGCAATGTTACCACATTTTTTTGAGAGAAGCAGTAGTAATGTATCCAGCCAACCAAAACAGGGGAGCTCAGAAACACTGACATGCTTGCCAAAGCTGTAAAAGGCTCAAGTAGGAAAAGTTATAATTATTTTTTTTCCCCAAAAGCATAGCACCCTGAAATTCTCAATAGATCAATTGTCATTATTGGTAATGTGCATTGAACTAACCATGCAGTACCTGTGGGTTCTCTGACCTCTGTGTAGACTGGATATTGAGATTTGACCCAGTGGGTAGAACACCACCAGTGTAATTATTTCACCCCCTCCTCTCACCATTTCAGCTTAGGCTGTATTTTGTTTGCTATCTAAGTAATGAGAAGCAACCCTTTATTTCAGAGGGTCAGCATAGCTGCAGGATGAGAAAGCAGTGCTTCAAGAGTTAGGCTTTTGCAAGGGTTTGAAACTGGATGTAGGATTGGCCCACTGAAAATTTTATAGCAAAGAAAAAACATCAATATGTGGCTTCTAAAAACAGGGGAGAAAAAAAAAGCCCCCAATCTTTATCAAAAGTCTTTTCCAATCCTGCCATGCTTTACCTTTGACCAAGCATTTGGCATACTTGATAAGATGATGTATTTGGTACAGGTTCACTTCTGACAATTAATACCAACCTCCTTAACCAATGTGAAGAGTGCCTTCCTACCCCCTCCCCTCTGTTCTTGTGAGAGACTAACCTCAGCTGTGCAGGGGTTGGTGGCATTTGCATGTGGAAATGCACTAATATGGATGTTTTTCTTTGTGTGTGCATCCTTGCAGTGTTGTATACCAGGATGGATTTTATGGTGCAGACATTTATGTAAGTATTCATTGATGTGCATGCTGTCCTTGTACATTACCAGAGTCATTCTTTTTACAAGTTTGCTGCCTAGCTTGACTCTGTTTTGTCTATTTACCATCCCTTGCCTGTCAGAAAGAATTGAGAAGAATATCTCTCACATTGGAAGACCTTTCTGTTCATTACATCTATCATTGTTCAGTGGAGCTGAATTAACTCTTCAATCAAATGCTGAATGAATGCAAAAAGATGTGAAAAATGTATGTGTGTGTGTGTGTAGGGGCGTCTCCCTTTGTAATTGAAGTTCAAAGTAGAAAGAAAGCAAAGCATAACCATTCTTTTGCAAATCCCCAAAAGCTCTTTAAAAAAATCAAGGCGAGCTGATTATTATTAATACTTGATGTATGAAAGTACTTCATGGAGAGATCAGGTTTCCCAAATCCAGCCAGCACTGGGGATGTGTAGGTGTCATGGTGATAGTAGAGCTTAATGGCATGTAAGTTTAGGATATGGCAATATATTGTCTTTAATCTGAGTAGACTGCCAAAAATTGCACTTTTAGATTCCACTCATTTCAGTTTAAAGGAAATGGGTAGAGACTGCTCCCAATGCAAGTGGACAATTTATTAGGAAAGATTCATAGTCCTGGATCCATCATTATCTATGCATCTAATTGTTCACCTATTTAATCTTAAACAATATGTTTGGTTTTATTTTTGCTATTTTTTCAAGTTTTCATGCATTGTTTTTTCTTGGCAACTTTTTTATCTTGAATGTGTGCAAAGAGTCTCCATACGTCTGAGTATGCAAGAGGTTTCAGGGGGTTGAGGCCAAATTTCACTCTTCCAAAATTCTTATACCTGATATGTAGATGTAAAATATTTCACTGACAATAAGCAATATTTACTTTTGTTATTATTTTAATAAGGCAGTCTGATTCTAAGTTACAGGTATCATCTTTGTTTCACCAGATAACTTTCTGTAACCTACTTGTACTTTTTCAGTTGAGATAAAATGAGACGGATGAGTTGCAATTTGTATCAATATTAAAAATTAAATAGGCAATGCTAGGAAACATCCCTTGTGTTCATTATCAGCAATCTTCTAGAACTATTCCCAAGGGAACAGATTTTTGTCAGTAAGCTTTATATAGAGAAGGAAAACAATTTGAATTTATGGATGAACTAGGTTTTGTTTTTCTGACAGAAGTGGAAAGGCTGATCCTTATCTGAAAATCATTTGTGCAGTTTAAAAACATATTTAAAATAAATCAGTGAGGGTTAAAGTCCTCTCCCTATGTACTTATGTAGTCAGTGATGTTATCAGTAAAATATTGTTTACAACACAAGAATCGCCCCCTGGCTGAAGTTTGCTGAAGCCAAGTAAGTGGCTCTGATCTCACCCAACCACGCTGCTGCCCAAAGTGTGTATTGGACACACTTTACACTGTGGAATTTCTTCAGTTGTGGTTTCCAATTTTCACATTCCTTCAAACCATCAAGGGTTTGACATCCATTTTGCTCAGTGTACCAGCCCAGAAATCTGCAGGGCCACAAGACATCCTGCTCAGGGTGAGAGAATAGGTGGGAACTAAATGTTCCTGGAGCAGTTTGTAGCTTTGGAGCCCACTGCTGCTGAAAGCCAGCAATACCTCATTGGTGACTGTGAATATTATTTTTAGTGGCCTCACACCTCTCACAGACCTCCATGTTTTGTTTCCAAATGGAGGGTGGTTTCAATGAGAAAGATGCTGAATAAATTACTAATTTCTAGTGTAGCCACAGTTTTGTTGCCTGCAGTAGTTGTGTGCTTTAGGAAATGGAATAACCACACTGGTTTTCACTCAGTTGCCGCCTTGCATTTCTGATTGCATATCTTAGTTCTGTTAATGCAACAGAATGTTTATCTTTATAGCAGATGATGGAATTAAAATACTCTTCTGGAAATTTAGTTTCTTTTTAATATACAAATCTTTTTTATTTTATAAATAATTTTTCTTCACATTTGTGCCTTCTTGCATAAAAAGCATTTGTAGGGGAGGGAGAGAGAGATAAAAAGAATTGGCATAAATCAAATGAAACCTTAAAATTCACAGTGTATTAGTTCTTAGTGCAGCAGTTTGCAGCAGGCCAAGTTATTTATTAAATCCCAATTGTTTATGACATAGCTTCACTCAGCTTTTCATTTTAAGTGCAAAGCTGAAGCTTTGTGAAATGACAAACGCTCTGTGAAAAAAGGATAAAAAACATTTAAACAATATAGGGTTTAATGGTAGATTGGAGGGAAAGGAGCCTTAGAAATACCACAGAAAGCAAAACAAGAGGCACACAATAGTGAAAAGCCAGATCAAAAATATGCATTAATGGGTACATCAGAGTGGGTTTCATCCTGCTCTGATCACACTGAGCAGCAATTGATGGACTCTGCTATTCTGTGCAGAACTTGGGATCAACAGAGCCTCTGGTGAGAGAAACCACAGATTTAGGGCATGGGACAGAGGGGAGACACAAAAACATCGGTTGGGTAAAAACTGCAGGGTGAACCAAAACCAGCAAATATCCACAGCTGCTCAATACTAACCAGTGGAATATAAGAGATTGGGTATATAAAAATACATGGGAAGTACAGTCTAAAGTGAAAAATCAACAGCTATGATTCTAGATGTAATATAATATATTCTATATTTAATATAATTCTATATGAAATGTAATAATCCTTCCGAAATAGCTGAGCTATTGAATTCCCTTTTAAATGTGCCTTTGAGTAGGAAAAATAAAGGAGATTATTAGGAAGTAAGGAAGACCTTTTAAAATTAAGTATTGATTCACTAAGAGAAAAAGTCATTAAAAGAGAATTAAAGTTGCCTGCCAGCAAATATAGAAGTTCTTAGATGAAGATTGACACCTGTGAAAATAAGAAAATACACTCCACAAAATGAAGCAAAAAATAGTGTCTCAGAAACAGGCAGTTAGAATAATAGCTCTGCTTTATCTTAAATCTGTTCCTTTTTTTTTATTACCATTGTCATAAAGAATGTTTTCAGAATATGTCAGTCATCAATCCACACCTAAAATGTGGGAAGGCTCAGAAAATGATAACCTTGTACACCCTGTCACCATCAGCTCCAGAAGCCGCCAGTAATGGTTTAACCATGGCCATTGGTCAGTCTCACTGCTCACACCAAGGTTTTCTAAACTTCCCAGGATTCTGCACCTGTGATACTGCAGCTGGAGAGAATCCATGGGAAAATATACATGCATAGGTTTAAATTTTTTAATATTTTTTTGAGCTACTGGGCAGATTTTTATGGTCATGGGTATGGAATGAGAATATTTCCTAATAGCTATTGCCATCACCTTTAGCTCAAAGCTAGGATGCAGTTGGGATGGAAGATTTATTTGTTCCCAAGGGAAAAGCAGAGGTAATTATCCGACCAGCATTCCCCTGACCCCAGGTGGAGTCCCTGGAAGCCACCTGGTCCCCTGAAGGGCACTGTTCTGGGGTGAAAAACAAGGATTTGCAGATAGCACTGAAGGTTTGCTTTTGAGAACCAAGGATTTTTTGTGTTTGCCCATGGAAGGGTGTGCCATTCCATTCCCTGTGACTCACAGAAACAGAGAAAGAAGAGGAGAAATTACTTTGCCAAGGGCAAAAGGGTCCCCAGGGAGGAGTGGGTTGTTCTTTGCACTGCTCTGTGTGCTGGAACACTCCATGATGGCTTTTTAAAAGTTTGGCTAGGTAGGGATGAAATGTCTTTTGATCTCATCTTTATTTGTGAAGTTAAAAGCACATTCACAAAGGTACCAGAGCAATGCTGGTGATTTATTTGGCTGGGATTAGTGCAGGTGGTGCCTGGATATTTTACCAAGAGTTTTTTTCTCAGGCAGCAGCTGCCTCTGGGAACACAAATATATCGAAATAACCAAAACCTTGCACACAGGTCAGGTCCACAGTTTGAGCCAGCACAAATTGGAGGTGGATTGTTTATTTATTTTTAATTCTTTCAGTCAAAGTTATACTCAGTGGGCAGAACAAACACTGTTTAAATCTCAATAGCATGTGAGTGGAAGAAAATGAACTGACACTTTCTATATTCTGCAGCTCTGAGTTTAATTCACATAATTTTTAATACCATTCTTCTATTTGTAGTTAATAAGGCAGGTCTAATTCTCAATACTAGAGGAGGTTTGGAACCTTGATTAATTTATGTTCACAAAATACTCAGAGATCCTTGAGTGAAAGGAAGTATAGGAAGTATAAATTGAGGAAAATTAACTCTCAAAATTCATATGAAATATTAAATATGTAGATAATAGGAAAAAATATTCATCATTTAGAGTCACTTTGTGGTTCATTATATCTGAGAGCATGAGAAAAATGTGATAAGGCTATTTTTGAGGAGGTGCACACATGTATATATGGTTTTGTAGTGTCTAGATTCTGTCTGGGTAAGCTTTTGTGGAAATGAGCCTTACTGCAGATGCACACGCTTTATTTAAAAATTCAGTTGTATTTAATTATCTGTTCATTTCCATTTTATCATCTTATTCAACATGTGTGTGATTTCCTTCTAAAATTGATTAAGATTTCCTTATAAAAATCACCAGTTGATCTCTGACAGATCTCACTGCTCTTTTTCTGTTTGCCTGAGCCAGAGATGTAGAAAACATTGGGAGGGAAATTCTAATGAATTCCTCTGGGGAATTTGCCTAAATTCCTTCCTTACATCCTTCCTTCTTCATTGAAATCATTCAATTTCTGTTTCTTTATGGAGCAGTGTTGCAGGAGCCTGTGTGTGGCAATAAGTTACCACAGCTATGGGGTAACTTTGCACTGATGGAAAACCTCACCATGCTGGATGTAGGCTCATGCCAAATCATAGTGATACTCAAATAAATAGGTGAGAAAATGGATTCTGTGTGAGCAAATGGCAAAAATAGTCCACCAGCTGCATTTTATTTTCCAGATTCAGTCACAAAGTCATAGATAGTGATATTATTGTTAATTTTTAAAACTACTTAAGCTGCTGTAACACTGTTTTATCATTGTTCTGCAAGTAGCAAATATGGGGGCTCAGATAAGGCAGCAAACATTTTTTCATTATGGTGTCTGAATTTATTATTTTCCAAATAACAATCCAAAGTCAGGTACTTTCTGCCTGGATATAAATATAAGAAGAAAAAAAGAATTCCTAAAACATTTCTAATACTTAGGAACTGAAAATTGTTAATTTTAAAAATGTAATTATTGCAGTTTTGTTCTGAGTATTTTATTTTGCAATATAATTTAAGGCGTGAGGATAATTATATAATGTTACTCAAGAGATGTAGTGAAGATTACTGGTGTATTTTCCACCTAAAGTATCAGCCAAGTTCAAAATTAGAGAATAATTGTGAAATAGATGTTGTTACAGAAGTTGAGTTCAGGGGTTTGAACTGGACTCACACCCCAATTTCCACGGGAAAGTGTACCTCCAAGTGTTTTCTTCCTGTAGTAATCAAAAATCACCTGAAGTAATTGAAGTAATACAATGAGAAAACTTGGGACAACACCAAAACTGCAGAACACAAGCCCCATAAAAATAATTTGCTTAAGCATATCTTAATGTCTAATTTATGATAGTTTATTTTAAAATTATGAATTAATGACATGGGATGGTAGGGAATTTGGTTTTCCCTGATACCCAAATACATCCTGCTATTTTAGTTCTCCAGAGAATGTAGGCAAATTCAATGCCTTCAATCTCTTTTT
Organism: Melozone crissalis; assembly: GCF_028551555.1. NCBI lineage: Eukaryota > Metazoa > Chordata > Aves > Passeriformes > Passerellidae > Melozone > Melozone crissalis. The sequence continues at coordinate 4,563,791 of NW_026535790.1, forward strand.
ATTTGTATTGCTTTATACTCATTCTTGCCAGGGCTCTCATAAATGTCAGACTGATTGCTGAATCCAAAACATCTTAATAAAGTTGGGAGTCGAGCTTCATTGTTCCGCAGAAATTCTTTGAAAGCAAATCAAAATGTAAGCATAAAAGGAATGTAGCTCTTGTGTTTAGGGAGCAAGAAAGGTTCTCTGATCACACACTGACCAATTTTTGGTGATAGTTAAATGAAGAAAAGGAAACCAGTCCTCACAGAGCCCAGCAGATTTCAGAGCAGCTGCTGTAGGAACAGCTTGTTTCATTTTTCTCCTATTCTGAGAACAGGCTCATGGTGGCCTGGTCTCAGTTCCATGCTGTGGTAGGAGCTGGTGTGTGTGGAGCTGGCTCTCACTTTTGAATCAGGGGTTTTAGGAGTGGACAGCAGGACAAACAAAGAGTTGGACACTCTGGTGAACAGAACCATGTCAGACTTCAGATATGCTACACAAGGCCAGACTGGATAATGAAATCAAGTTCAGTATCTTCATCATATCAGCACTCAGGGGAAAAAAAGAGGAAAAAAAAGGGGTGGGGAGAGGTGTCATGTTCCACAGAATCACTGGGTTGGAAGAGACCTTCAAGATCGAGTCCAATCCAGCCCCAACACCCCAACAAAACCCCAGCACCAGTGCCACTTCCAGGCCTTTTTAAAACACATCCAGGAATGGTGACCCCACCACCTCCCTGGGTAGGCCATCCCAATATTTAGCCCTCAAAAACGAGGATGGGAAAACAGATAAATTTGTAACATCTCTCAGTTCTCTCACTTTTACAGAGGCCAGCCCAAGTGTGCAGTTTGAATTTCTCTCGGGCTCAGTTTGTAGCTGGTGACATTATTTGATATCCAAAGGCTTGTGTGTACATACCTGCAGCGGTTGGGCCTGTTGTACATTTTTGACAGTGATAGCCTTCTGCTGGGTTATAAAAATGAAATTATCTGAATTGAGAAGGTGTTTTTGTCTCACAGCCTCTGTGTGTGCCCAGAGGAGCGCAGGAAAGCATGAGGGGGTTTAGGAGATGCTCATTCTTGCCTGATCCCAGGGCCTGTGTGACACAATTGGAGCTGGCCAGGAGCAGGGAGGGACATGTCCTCTTGTCTGTGTGAGCACTTGAAAAAAATCAGAAAGAATCATCTTCAAATAAGCTGACAATTCAAAGCCTGGAGTTTCTAATGAGCTGTCAGTGTATGTAAAACTTTTGTTTATTCTTAGGGTGATGTGGCATTATCAGCTGAACGATTGATTTCCAAACCCAACCTGTCTCAAATCTTCAAACCCACAAAGGTTTACATGGGTTAGGGATGAAGCCATGCTGCCAAACCAAGTGGTAGAAGGGGAAATAGCTTGTAAGAGTAGTTCAGATTGATTTTGCAAATAAAAATTTGCTCTTTTCAGCAAAGCAAACTATAAAACTCACAAAAGTTACTGCAGTAAAATTGTTCTACTGTTACAGTAAAGGCTGGCACATCGTGGCCTATTCTTCCTGCTTCAGCATAATATCTGGGGTGAATGCCGCCTTCCAAAAAAAAAAAAAAAAATGAAAAGAATCAATTCATTGAGGCAAACACTTCAGCAAAAGAGTGAATTTTATTCAAAGCTGAGTGAGCTGATCCTGTCTTATTCAGCTCTTTGTTAGGGAGGGGTTGGGTGGGTCAGGCACCACAGCAGCCCCTGTCCCAGAAGGTGCTGGGGGCAGAATTCTAATTGGGACGTAAATCGTGTTTGTGTTATCAGCAGGGCTGGGCTGGGGCTGTTAATTGGCATGCTGAGATCATTTGGAAATGGTTGATATAACACCGTGGTCCATTGAACAGGAAGCTCTGCTGTTTTCACAGTTTGATAATCAATGCATCACTGCACTCAATTCCTTTCCAATGTGTGTTTGTTTGTCCTGTTTGCTTAATTGAACAGCTGGAATTACTGTTACATACAACTGAATGTTAATTCATGGAAGAGAATTTTGCTTCTTCATTATAATTTTATGTTTAAATTGGAAACCTATGTAACATTAAGTGTTAATTGAGTGCACAAATTCATAGGTTTAATCAACCAGGCATGATAAATCATATTTTGTACAAAAAAAGAATGGATTATTAGCTGAGTTTGTCTTTTAAGTTTAGCACAGCTTTGTGAATATACATACAATTTGTTCATACGTACAATTATTGTTTAAAAACTTGGAGAAGAATCCAGTAATGTCTTATAAAAAAGCTGATCAATAGAGTTCATTGCTTTTTCCTGATCTCTAGGACAAAACTTAAAAAAAATTTTTGGTGCTCCATTTTGCTTCACGATTCACCGAAATATTTTCCTTACCATTTCACTGCGGTATTTCCTATGCATTTAACTGAACTGCAGCATGACTGTACTCTTTCAATCGTTGTCAAATGTTGCAAAATGTGCTGGAAGGTGCCATGGCAATGCAGTTAGAGCGTGAGTTTGTGTTTCAGGGTGGTTATGCTGCCTACCGGTATGCCCAGCCTGCCACTGCCACTGCAGCTGCCTACAGTGACAGGTAAGAGCTCCTTTCCTGCTCACTAATATTGGACCAGTGGAAGTTGAAGTTGATTCTATAAATTTGCCTTGTTGAAGTCTCATAACTGTCTTGTTGCTCTGCAGATAATTGTGATCTCTAAAGCAGGCTGTTTTATTATAATCCATGAATAGCCATAAATTGAGAGACTTTAGGCCTTTAATTGAGAATCAGGCATGAGATGTGCACATTCCCAAGCTCTAGATCATGCAGTTAACGTCCGTGACCCTTGTACAATGCAGATAAATAAATGTACAGATTCATGATGGTCTGCTACTAAGGATTATTATTTGTCTTAGGAGTATTATTTCAGTTGATTTAGAACCTTGAACCTATTGAGTGCCCTCAATTCTCATTGACATTGTTTTTGTCAGTGGAAATTGAGAATGAACTGTGTCTAAGCTTGAAATATCCAAAGGAAAACAGCATTTTTTTTCCATTTGCTTTTTACCAAGGCATTTGATTTTTTTTCAATACTTAAAAAAAAGAAAGAAAAAGAAAAAATATTTTTCTTTTGCTCTGTATTTTTATCCTCAAAATGTAAGCCACATTTGGTGGAAACAATATCAGGAATGGAATATCATTAAAATCTGCACATTCAAAGACTTAATTTTTATCAGCTAGGAGTGATGTCACATATATTAGTGTGTCTTCTTAAAAGATTGATATTGGAATCCCTTAGAAGTCAATGCCTAAATTGCTGTTGACTTCAGTAGGTACAGGATTTTATCAAATTGCATAAAATTAAGTCTTTGCAGTGTGTGGAAATGATTTTGTAATGAGAAGGCGGATTTTCCTACATTTTCCTCATAAACTGGACCCTTAAAATCTATTCTACCTTTCATATTTTTCAAGTTCTAGAGGAGTGTTCCCTTGTAAAGGGAGGGTGTATTTGGTGCCAGAGACACACAAATAATTTACTTCATGATGGCAGTGAGAAGTAAGGTCACACTTCTCAATACCTGATACAACAAAATTTTCACTTGGAATCATGGAAAAAATTTCTCAAACCTTATATACATTTTGAAAAAATTCTTTAAATGCTAAATTAGACAGTGTTACAAATGCTTCCGTTTCTTAAAGAAATCAAGAGATTAAGAACTTCTAGTGCACAATTTCTTAGATTGAAGCGCTGTTCATGGATTCTGTATTTTTAGAACCAAGTCCCATGGTATGAATGTTACAATGCTATGCATGCATATTTGCCTTTCAAGTGCTTATTCTGGGTAATGAAGATACATTTTTTTAAAGTTATGTGAATAAAGTAATTTGCATGTATGGCTGAGGCATGCTGTGTCAGACAGGTAAGCAAGCTACTTTTTATTGATTTTGGGTCAGTGATATCAACTAGATCTGTGCTGTGTGCACTTTGTTGGCAATGTTCTATTTCTACTTAGGGGAACCTGCACAGGTGAAATGCTCCTCAGTAGTTTCATTTCATTTCCACAAAGGTCTGTTAGCATGTTGCAGCTCTAGGGTTTTTATGTGAGCTTTTCTGTAATGCAAAACAACTCCTGCTTCTAAAAACCGAATAAACACAAAGGACAAAATTCTAAATAACCTCCTGTGGTGAGCCAGGTTTTGCCAGCTATCTCTCAGGTGTCCCTGGATCATTTAATAGGCTGTTTAATTCTATTAATTAAACCTATGCATTACACAGAGAAACTGAACAATATCAAGCTGAATTTTAAATGCTTTAATTATGAATTGATGTTACCTTCTCATAAAGCAGATGAAAGGCTGAAAGATAAAATATCAGTTGGTCACATGTTCTGCTATGGGCAGAGAGTCAACATCACAAAGAGTTATGCTGCCAAAAAGGTAAAGGATTTGTTCAGGAAGATAGTGCTCTTAAATGCTGTAAAGAAGGCTGGAGATGGCTTCAGTAGTAATGCAGTTTTACAATCCTTAATTAATCTTTTGAAAAAAATTGTCTAATTTTCAGATATATTTTGAGTATAATTAGAACTGCAATAACCTATCTTTGCTTGCATAATTTTAGTTATCCTAAATTAATTTTATATCTTTTGGAATTTTTTAATTTATTTTTATTTTTAAATATGGTTAACCCTCATCTTCAATCTGCTTGCCCCAAATGAATATGGTTTCTTGTCTTAATTACAAATCTCATAACTGAATTTCTTTATGAGAGAATCCCAAAACTAGCATCGAGAACCAAACAAATAATCTGCTCAAACATTTCTTTGCATGTGGGAAACTATGTGCAAACATGGATACCTCTGATTATTCCCAACTTTATTATTATATATATATTTATTATTCCCAAGTTTGTTTAATTTGATTAACTTTTTGTTCATTTTAAAATTAACTTAATTTAGCTACTTTTGTTAAATTGTTAATTTTGAAGGTGCTGAAGTATACTTCAGTATCACTGCTTGTATCTGCTGTTCTTAATGTAATTATCATCTGCTCTCCACTCACAACACTGAAGATTCCACATCTTATACACTTATTTAGTGTTCATATGAGCCCCTAATTAATTTAATTACGCATGAACTGCACTTACTGTTTGTGTAAAAAATGACACCCAAAGAAATTGAGTACCACTGAAGCAGTGACAAATAATGGAAATACTACTTCGTACTAATTTTAAAAATAAGGAAAGCTTTATTTTTCTTGTTCACCACTCATATCCATTATAAATTGCAGTGTTCCATATTTGAAAAGCTTCTTAATTCAGGAGATGGAAAGAGGAAATCTTTAGAGTGGAGACATGTTTTGGTAAATTAAAAATAAAGGTTAACAGAAAGATTTGGGACTGCAGAATCAATAAACCAAGTCAATTGATAATGATCGGTGTGAGAGGGCTCTGTTTGAAGAAATGCAATGGTATCCTTGTTTGTCACAGTGGGAAATGTTGCTGGAAATAGGCAAGGAACAGATATACAGGGGAGAATCAGGTGGCAAGGAAATACCATTAAACCAATCAATGCAAACCCCAAAGTATTTGTCAAGACAGATCATGTACTCCTAAACCCAATTTCACAACAGGGATAGGCCTGGCAGATCTCTCCAGTCATTTTTTAGGATCACAAAACAAAACCAACAAAGAAACAGGTACATTTTGTTTTATTTATGAAGCAATAGAATCACTGGATACAAATTCTGATTTCAATTTTTATATTGTATTATCTATCATATATTAAATTGCATGTACAGTTTTGAAGGTCTTTGCAGAAGTGGATCCAAAAAATTTTTGTTTAACTTGCTAAGACTTGAAATATTTCTGATAAGTTTTCCAATTAGTATAAGTTCTAAAAGGGAACCCCATTGGTCTAAATTCATTCTTCATCAGTCTGGAACTTGCCTGACAAACTCTCTAAACTGAGCATATTTGGAAAAAATATAATTGTAAGGATGTGCAAAAGACACTAAATCAGATGTCAATAAAACGTTTGTACAGCTCTTACTCATCTTTCATGGAATATTTAAAAAATAAATTTAATTAAGTTGTTAGATTTCTGTCCAAGTCTGAAGTAAGAGAAACTAGCAGGGTCTTTCAGTTTTGTATTCCTGAGGTAGAAGGAGTCGGAGCATGGCAGTGGGGCGTATTGTCATTGTGTCATTGCATGTTCACTTGGTGTTGCTGGTATGTCTGTAATGCTCTACTGGATTTGACAGATCCATCACATAGCTCAGTGAATGGCTTGCTTGAATTAAGCCTATGGGCAGACTTATTCACATTGATTGGCTATTGGTTTTGTGTTTTATGATTTGATTCTTGCACCTTCGATGGGAGTAAGGGCGATGTTCCTTTTCTGGCGCGTACGAACGTTGGCAGCGGTGTTTGTGCAAAACGTGTCTGGGAGTGCAGGGAGCAGAGCCCTGGCAGGAGGGAGCAGCCCTGGCTGAGAGGCAGAGCCCCAGCCTGTGCTGCTTGCTGTCCCCAAGCAGGGCCAGGTGTGTTTATACATGGATGTGCTGTATCCATATATACACACACGTTCCCATCCATCACACACACTCACACACAGAGGTGCTGCTCTGAGCACCATCCCCTTCTGTAACACCCAATTTCAACCTCACTCCAGACTATGGGGGCATTCCCATTGACCTCTTTGTTGTCTGGATTAATTCCCTCATCACTGGAAGCTTTTTTTTTTTTTTTTAATAAAATAAGGCATATTCAAAAATATTTTGCACGTAACACTTTCTAGTAAAATATATGTTTTGTTTTATTATTTTTTTTCTCCCTCTATCAATTTGTGTTATATGTTCTGTGGTTATACCTAGGGTTTTGTGAAATTTGAGAGAGAAGGTTTTGTCATATGGAAGTTAGGTATCTTCCAGATCTTAAACCTTACTCCTGATAAAATCCTGATATTCTAAATAGTTTACATTTTTAACATGTCTATGTGAAGCATTCATTTTTTTTTAAAGCAGTAGTGTCTACAAAAATAGTTTAATATATTTTCCAGTTCTCTTCGGGCATGTAGGTGAGAGTAAGACTTGATATTTGTGCTCAGATTGTCCTAAAATAGAATAGATACAGATTTGATTTAATAGTAAACATGCTCATTAAAGAGTGAAAATTTAGAATGAAGAGTAAAAAAACCACTAAATATAAATTGTGACCTTCTACAGCTGAGGGGGGTTTTTATTATGTTGTGGACTATATAATCTTCTATTTTATGATTAAACAATGAAAATCACTATATTTTTATTCAAATTATTTTCTCTTGTTTAAGATTACTAGAGATATATACTAAAAATTAAGGTTTTGATTGCATATAAAATGTAATAGCATCTTGAGCTAGAATTTAATTTTCCATTAAATAATTTTACAGAAGCATAAATGTTTTAAAATCTAGTACCTCATTCATTTCATGCTTGTGCCTTCTTAGATTAAGGACAAAGAGCTTCTCTACACAGTTTCAGTTTCTAAAGGAGTCAGGTTGAAAGATCAAAAAAAATTAGAATATAGTGGTAACTTTTCAACTTCCATCTGGAACCTTCCAACATGTGTGTATTTTGCTATCCCAGTGGAATCTTAAATGGAAAGTTTGGGGGGTGATCCATAAGGAGGAATTGTACAGCCCATATTGTAGGTTATTCAAATTCTGACAATGAAAAGGTTCAGTTAGCACCATGACTGGCTACAGAGGTTGTGCTTAGCTTTTCTAAAAGCAACAGAGATTATATTTAACACTTCTTCTGCCTAGGTTTGATGTGGTGATGCTTTTTTGGTCTCGTTGTTTTTTGGTGGTTTTTTTTTTTTTTCCTGGACAATCCTGTATGGTAGTTAAAACTTCTTTATTCCCTATTATTACAAATAAAAATCAAATTACTGGCTTGGCTGTTACAGAGAGGTAGTGGGTTTGGCCATCTACCTGTTAGAACTTTATGCCTGTGTGATCTCTGGCAAACTAGAGGATCACTGGAGTCATGTCAATATTTCATAATCCATTTTCATCCCAGTTCATTCAGAGTTTTGGGGATGACTGGAGTATATGACTCATAGTGTAACCATAACACTACCTTTCTGTGAAGAGTTAGAAAGTACAAGTGGGTGAATATGAATAAAGAAAACATTATAGGGACAAAAAAATCATCAAAGCGTTTGAAATTCCATGAGCAGGGACTTTCATGTGGTACATTTTGATAGGAATTTCCTGAAATGAAAATATGTTGCATAGGGTACTTTCCAATAATTGAAGCATGGCTCGTTCTAAAATATTGCAGATATGACATTTTTGGGGGAGACTCAGTGAGTCACATATAGGAAAACATTTTAAACAATTATATTTCCTAAAAACATAATCATCTACCAGTTCTAGGAAGCTGCTTTGATGTTTTGATACATTCCTCTACTGGGTGGAATTGACCTGTTTGGTGGTGCTCTGAAGGCTTGATTCACCTGTATGTAGTTTGACTATTCATGCAATATCCAGGGAACTGCTAGAATTCTTCCCCCAGTTCAAAACTGAGGGGATACAGTAGTGAAAAAGCTTAGTGCTACAGTCCAGAATTATGGCAAACAACAATTATTAAACTTTTGTTGTGTCAGAGCTCATTTCTTTCATACCCTGCTTCTACTTCTCTTACTTTTAATCTCCATTCTCGCTCACTGCAGTATCAAGGGATATTTTAGGAATCCCCATGGACAGGGAAAGACTTGTTTTTTCTGTGACATGCTGGAAATCATGAAGAAAAAGCTGGGATAGAAGGTAGAGGTAGACTAAAGCCCAGATTTCCATACCTGTCTTCCTGATGTGCTCAAAGCTTAAGGTGCTCAGTACTTTTGCTGCCACGTTCTTCTTGAACATAGGGAGAGCTTTTAAATGCTCACCAAGTTCCAAAATAAATAAAATAGAATCAGTGCACCTAGTCTGAATTTACATCTTTAGTTTCAGTATTTTCTCTTGGTTTATCTCTCCAGCCTGTATCTGGTTATGTAGCCTGACTTTTAACTTGGGAGTTCCTTATTCTAATGTAGAAGCTCATAGTAAATAACTGTCGTTATGAATATATTAATTTGATGGATTTTCATACCTTTTCTCTAAAAGGAGGAAGGGGAAAAGACTGGTTAACATGTTTAAAGTAGGAATTATCTCATTACTAGCTCCTAAAAACTTCTTTGCTCTTAGAGGATATTGGAAGAAAGTGCTACTTTAAAATTTTTTCAGTGTTGTACCCAGCAGAGTGGATAAATACGGAGTTGGGGAGTTACTAAAATATTGATTCCTGCTCCAGCAGACCAAAACTGTTACAGCCCATTGGGTCACTGCCTGTGACAGGATAGACCATAACAGCTCCTTTGGACATGTCAGTGGCTAATTACACACTGCTCAGTTCTCAGATCATTGCCTTGATAGACCACAAAGAGGCAGATCAGAACGTGCTGCAAGTGGTGTCAACCTGAGTGCTTTAAAACCAAGGAGGAATTAAGAGCACTGTGGAAGAGGAAGAGAGAAGATAAAGGAATAAAATGTTATTGATAAAACTGGGAGGCCATGGATAGAGTCTGTATGGGTTAGTGTCATTTGCTGTGTGCTCTGGCAAGGTGATGAAGTATTAGAAGAACAAACTTTAAATAGCAATGGTGATGAAATTAATCAAGAAAGAGAAAATATACACTCTTGCATGTTTTTACTGTAGCATTTCACACCTCTGAGGAGCCTAAAACATTTGATTAGGTATTTAATAGATTTTTTTTCTCATATTCCTTTGGGCTTGTCAAGCTGCTGATACTCTAGGAACCCACCTGAGGCAAACATGAGATTGTAAGAATACTGCAGGAGTGGGAATAGAATGTTTATCCATGTATCCTAAAAAAATTTTTCAGTGAAAATTGCTGTAGGGTGTTTAATATACATGCATTAAAAGAAAAAAATGTAAATAAGGACTTTGTGTAAACCAAACATGTACCAGCTTCTAAAGTTAGTTTTGTTGTTCTTGAATGAATTCCTAAAGAATCCTGGCAAGGTTTTCATGTATATGGTATTTTAGTTAAAATAGGAAAAAAAATTATCCTGTCAACTCATTTGTAAAGTCCAAACTTTATATAATGTAAAGAGAAAGAATTTTTATTCATAGTTGCTGAAGTTCATAATTATACCCCTGTATATTAGAAAAGTTATAGTGGATAAAATGGTGGCTACTAGTAAACCGTAATAATTGCTATGAAATCAGAAACAAATATAAAGTATGTTTTTGAGGCATTATGTTAAGAATGCCATGATATACAAAAAGAACAAATCCCCCAATTAAATAAATTTCTATTTTTCATGTATTTTAGTTAATAAAATACTAATTATTTATGCAAGGCTGACTTAAAAATCCTCTTTGCCCTAAAGAGAATAAACAATATGTCCAAAATACAGTAATAAACAAATTTTTCAAATATAAATATTAAGACTTCAAATATAGCCCTAATTTAGCAGTCCTGGATCATAATGACATCGATTTATGTTGCTGACATGGAGCACTTCTGAAATAGAATTACTGCACTACTTCCTCAAGTATTTAATTTAAGTGCCTAGACTATGTTAATCATACTAAAAGGACAATAATTTTAGAGCAGTTCTGCCACTGAGATTGGTATGAATTCTGGTACAGAATGCTGTGTGGTATTCAGAATTTCACCTCTTAGGTTTAGGTTTTACTTCAAAATGTCCGGATTTGCTTAAAAATGATATGTTCCTTTAGCAGAATAATATTAATCTTTGGACTCTGTGTATTGTATCATTAATAACAAATCATTTCATACTAGGTATAATATATTGAATGATCATACATCAGAAAATTCCACTGATGCAGCAGGTGATATGAGTTAGACCCAAGTCTATTAGTATAGCTCTGATTAAAAAAAAAAAAAAATAAAAAAATCAGGAAATATAATTTGTAGATATAAAATATGAAAGTTGAGAGACCTACAGATTTTCCCACTGGTTTTGATGCAAGAAGTTGTCCACGTTGTGGCAATATATTAAAAATAAGGGTTTGCTTTTTTTTACAACAGTACTAAGTTGGAAGGTTACATGTGTTTGGTAGAAATTTTCTTTATACTGAGGGCTGATGGAAGGACAGAGAAGGGGGGGTTTGTGTCCAAGCCACTGCCATGGCAGAATTATTGTATCCACCCTGAGTGCAGGGTGGACATTCCTCCAATCTGCTGTGCAGCACTATTGGACTGTGCTAAAAGGAATATCTCTGTTCCAGAATTTGAGTGGGCTGTTTAGCTAGTTCTACACCAGGGCTTAAATAAAAAGGCCTGCCCATCTGCTGGGGAAAGCCTGAGATAAGAATACAAATTATGAGAAAGCACCTTCTGTTGATCATTTTTCCCCTTAGGTATTTTTAATCCCTTTAGATTTTTGGGTTGGTTGTTTTTTTTTTTCTCTCTGAGTAAATGAAATAATTCAGGCATATCACTGGGCTTGGGGATGCACATTTCCATTGGTTTCTAGATGAGCTGGGGGTTTATTTTTTTTATTTTCATATTTTTTTGCAATTGCAAAAGTACTTTTTGGTATAAAAAGACATTATTTCTTGTCAAGAAGTTGTATGATTGGTAGCAGGACAAAACTTAATGAGAGATTTTGTTTCTTTTCTCTCTCCTGCTGCCTTTGGCACTGAATTTTGGTAGAGACATCCTGTCATTGGCTAAAGCACACAGAAATGTCCTGTACTGAGCACAAAGAGGACGTAGCTGAGAGCAATGCAGAGTGATGGATGTGGCAGAGCAGTGAAGGGCTGGGCTGAGCTGCCTCGATCAGGGCTGTAGGGCCATTTCAGACACTCTGGGACACCTGGGGAGGTGAGGGGGACACAGCACCTCCTGCAGTGGCAGCTGAGCCCAGGCAGATGGAAGAGCTGATGAGCTTTAGTGTTTTCTATGCAGCAGTAGTTATAGAAATAGCTGCACTTGGTTCTTTTGAGTCAGGGTTTTCTTTTATCTGCTTCCAAGGCCTGCCTTAAAATTTCAGGAAAGAAATGGTCAGGAATAATGGATGCAGGGGAGCATTGTCTTGTGATGGGGAAAGCATCACTCAAGGAAAAAGCAGAGGACCTCAGTGAAAGCCAAATATCCACATCTTCCTCTCTGTCTTGGCATCATCCTTGGTTAGGTTGAACAAGAAATTCTGCAGAAAACAAGAACCTGACATTGAAGAAATTAGTCTAATAACCTTCCTAGTGCACATCAGGTCAAACAAGTTACTCTTAGTGTTGTTGAAGCTTGATACCACATGAATTATTAATAGTTCTATTCTTATTTTATTCAATATATCTTATAGGTATGGCTGTGAAGTTGTTTAGTTGTCTTTGTGTTGATTCAAATGCTATGGGTTCAGTAATGTACTTTGATCTTACAATAATGGGAATATAAAGCATGATAATAGCAAAATCAACCTTCTAATTATAGTTATTATGCTAATATTAAAAAGTTTAAATTCTTTGATAGCCTTGATAATTAAATTTAAGGCACCAGTAGGAAAGAGTTGGGAAGGACTTCATACAATGATTATAAAGGGGAATTTGGTCCATCCTTGAATATTGCAGAAACCATTCAAAGAGCCAGCAGTCAGCTCTATTGAAATTCATAGTGAAAAAGCTCTCAACATAAGAGTCCTCACAAAACCAGCAAAGTCTTAACATTTAGAGCACAAAGGAAATCTACAATAGCTTTAATAATATAATGGAGAAATATACAGATGTACCACATATAACTGCTGGGAAAAACCCTTGCTGCATGGGGAATATGGTGTGGAACAACTCCAGGTAGGGAAGTCAGTGCTTTTGGTTATGCTGCAGCAATTTTACCAGCTGAGATTCTGATCCCTGAGTTCTAAATACTGGCTTTGTTTGTCAATCCCATGATGGTCCTACCAGAAAAAGTATTAAATATAGTTGAAATCTTCCCACTGTAACTTCTGCTCAATATTGTGTTTGCCTTCATCCTAAATTTTGATGTTCTGGGCTCTGCACTGTTTTCAGCAGTTGCTGTATTTTTGGGTGGGGGTCTGAACTTCTGTGTTAGGCAAAATTATTTCTAGTTTTGTTACGTTTGTCAGCAAAGCCCAGGAATTCAGGTCTATGAAGAATAATCATTGTATGTTAGTGGATTATAATTTCTTTTACATTTCAGATTTCCTAGAGCCAGTGTGATTAATCTCTTAAAATCCCCTTTGACCTCTAGTATTCCATTTTAAGGAAGCTCTGTGCTGCTGAGGAGGAGGGATTGGAAACTTCAGGGAGTCATGGGTGAAATTAGATGTGTGCGAAAGTTTTGTTCTCAATCGTGTGCTGTGTGAAACACTGGTGAGAAGTCCTAGTGCTGTACAGCATTTTAGGGAGATGAGAGAGCACACAGAACACTCACTGGCCCTGTGTGTCCTGCACAGGTTTTTGACCACTAATGACCTAATTTTATAAATTCCCAGACACCTGGGAGCTCTGAACACGTGGGAGCAGCAGGGCCAGTGACTGCAGGAGAGAAAGGGGGTGGGAGGCTTGTGCAGACACAGAGGAGCTCCTCCTTCCCCAGGGTGGGATGACTTCATGGAAACTTTTAGAGGAAGCACTCAGGGTAGCAGTTTATTCTGAACTTAGGTTGGAATCGTGTTTTGTGATAGTTACTTCCCCCAAGTCATAAAAAAAAGTGTCTGAGACCCATTCTCTGAATCTCTTCTTATCTTCCACTTCCAGGTTCTGAATTTTCCATTAGTAAAGTGGGCAGATCACTTATGGGTCAGGTGTTTCTTCACACAAGTGCTTGTGTATATTAGACAGCCATAGAAAGGGCAAGGCTTAGGCTCTAGTGATTAAAGAATTTAAACCCCTCAATATATATAAAATCTTTTTTCTATAGTATGGCATGTTTTCACCAAACACTTTCAAGAAGAGAGAAAGCAAGCATGTAATGTATTGGAAATGGAAAAGGTCTGCTGGATAGAAAGAGCAGGTGTCAAAAGAGAGAGGACTCTGTCAGATGTGAGGCCCTGGAGGCACACATTTGTTACTGCCACAGGGACTACAGGGAATGGAGCAGAGGAAATTACAACATATTCAAACCTTTGAAGATGGTGTGATGCAGGTTCAATAACTACCCCAAGGAAGAAAGCACATCTAAATCACTTAATAGTACTTCTGTTGTCTTCCCCTTCTGTTCTTGTTTGAATTCAGGATATATATCAAATGTTTAAACATTTTTTTTTTCAAAATTTAAAACCATCTTTATTACCATACTGGTAAAAAATGAGTTAGTTTTCAATTTGCTAGAAGATATAAAAATTGATCTATGGACTTGAGAGAAGCAGTAGTATGCAGAGTTTGCCCTTGGGAAGGAGCTGCTGGGATGGAACCCAGCCATTTGGAGTCCCAGCAGCACAGATTCCTGCCCCACACCGTCTGGGAGACATCAGAGAGCTCAGACTGCCAAAAGGTGCCACTCCTGCACTTAAAAGCATTGCACTGAGCCCAGGGTGTGAGTACTTGGAAGGCTGGATATATCCAACATTCAGGTCAATGTATTTATCATGTTATCTTTTCAGGTTTGTTTCGGTTTTTTTTTTTTTTTTTGATCTCACAGCCAGTAAAAACTTTTAAAATTTTATTTAAAAAAAAAGTTTTCTTTTATCTAAATCTATGTTCTTTTACATCTGAAGTATTAACCAGTGAACAGTAAAAATTTGGTCCTATACTTTCATTGTTAATACACAAATTAAATTATGGAAGTGATTCTCTATCTTAATTGAGCAGGGCTTATTGTATAATAAAGTTGGGTCCGCTTACAATTCCTGCACCTTTTTGAATAATTTAAAGTGCAGCAGTGATGAGGAACACTAAACCAGCCTAAAATGCACCATGAATTTTCATCATATCTTCCTTGTGAGATTTTCAAGCCTTATATGCTCGACAGAGCTAGTGCAGAGAATTGCCCTTTAAAGGGAACACTCCACGTTTGCAGGGGACTGGGCAAGGTGAGCTGTCCTTTGGCATCTCTGCTCCCTTCCTGCTTTAGGACAGGAGGGATTGGTGCCCCACAGAGCCAGCTTCACTCCTAAGGGCTCCTTCTGCAGCCTCTGGGGCTGCTCACACAGAGGATTAACCCTTGCTGTAGCCATCAGCTACACAGAGAGGATTAACCCTTGCTGTACCTGTATCAGCTGGGATATCTGTGATGTCTCTGATGCGCAATTTCCCCTCTGAATCTATGTAAACAACATTATGGAATTCAGCTAAGTAAATCCTGCCACTGTAAGAGCATTAAAGCCATCAAAGTGCTTAAGAATTTCCAGGAATTGCTGCAAATAACACCTAATTAGTTATAAAATACTGAACTGACTTATTGGACTCCAGTCTCTAGGCTTTTCATTCTCACAGTGGCTATGCTGACCGATATGTAACTTCATACTTTTAAAAGTTATGTGTGGAGTTGTGAAATTCATTTTATAAAAGCAAAACATTTCCTTCCTATGAAGCAGTATAACAAGAGATGTTTATAGTAGTTGTTATTTTAAATAGGTATCACTTTGGGTTTATTTAATTTTTTTTTAATTATTTTTTTTCCCAGCAATTAGCAAAGACTTGGTAAAAAAGGAGTAAGATTTCAGAACAGTTTAAATAATATTTTTCATTCTGAAGGACAACTTGCATTAGTGTTCTGGGGTCTTCCTGGAAGTACTAGCATATTACTCTTGCAGATAATTCTGTATTTTAGCATCTGAAAATAGAGACTCTGTGGCTAAATGTTCCAGTGTTCTGAACTGAGAGGAACAAAAGGAACTTCTCAGTAACCACTTTAGAGGCAGTTTTTAAGGAAAAGTGATCTTTTCATTTAGATGAGAGGGCAGTTTAACAACTTCACAGAAATGAGCCAGAAGGATTTTCTGTGAAACAGTAGCTGGTAAATCTGCATAGCTACTGGCTCTAACTTTCCCTGTCTGTAATTATCACAGAGGTGGTAGTAGTAAATACAGTGACAAATTATGCTACCTGTGAAATACGGAGTAGCTCTGTATTTATAATGTAAAATTTATCCCCCTTTATTTTGTTTTTTGTTCTTAATTTGTGTATTTAGCATTACTTGTTAGGTAAATCTCATTAGCTCCTGAAACTGTTGCAGATGACAAAATAAAGAGCAAAGCTGTTAATTGAACTTAATGAACAGATGAAAATGCTAGAATGTGCAATTTGATCACTAAGCTCACCAGTGTCAGTATTTCTGCTAGGGCAGAGGAAATGATCTGCTTTTGGACCTATGCAATCCTATCCCTGCAGTACAGATTGCAGATCCCTTGTTTTGGTTTGGATTTATTTTTTTTTCCCCCTTCAGAATGTGAACCTCTAAGTAACAAGGTTCACAGATTTCTAAACGAGAATTTCAAATCTCTTGATACACTCGAGGTGAAGTAATGGAAATAGATTTTGCTCCCTTAGGGCTCCACTCCTGCAGGTTTTGCTGCCCCTGAGGGATGTTTGCTGCTGCATGGTGTTTCCTGCAGGATGCTCAGCACTCAAAGCTTGCAGAGCTGTTTTCCCAGGCACTCCTTAGCCTGCATCCTTTGGCTCCTGGCTGTTAGGCTGGCATTAAGGCTGTGCAAAGCTCAGGGTCAGGTTTTTGCTGTGCCTGGCACTGCAGGGGCTGGGAGGAAACCACATCTGGGTGTTAACTCTGCATTGGGGTTCATTAACCCTGCCCAACACAGAAATACCCCGAGGCAGCTGTGTGTATGCAATAGAGGAATCATTGGATGTTAATCCTTCAACATGGTTTCCACTAACACAAATCCTGGTTGCCTAGATTTCAGAAAGGACAAACAGGATTTGGGCCATAATGAAGTTTTCTGCATTTTGAAATACTAATGCATTTAGAGTTTCTCTTTTTATGTTACTGGTTTAAAAAAGAATTTTGCAAGAGAAGGTTGATATTAAATTATATCTCTAGCTTATTCTCCTAAGATTCTGAAAAAGACTTTTTCATGTATTTGGATGACAGTATATGAGAATATACTATGTCATTTTTTTAATAAATAGCAGAAAATTAGTTTTCTGATTGCAGTCATATTAGACATAGAAAAATCAAAATATTTTAATTTCAATATCCTCCTTTCAGATGCAAAAAGTAAATTGCAATTTAATTTTTTTTCAAAAGCGCTTTTTACATATTTTGCAGTAGTGCCCTTTAATATCAATATATTGTTTTATTTTTATTAGACTTCATAAATATATTGACATATATCTGTAACACTAAACATGAAGCTTCCAATGCAAGAGTTTGTACATAGTCCATATCCAAATGTCACCATTATTTCATTTGAAAGATCCCAGCATGTCTACCTCATGATCCTTATAAACTCTATAGTACTCAACACTTTTTCTTGCTACATTCATTAAAATTAAACACCCTTCCCCTACCCCATCTGTAAACATCAAGTCAATTGGCAGCTAGCACATTTCCCAGTCAGCAAGCAGTATTGTGAATTTTATCTTCTCTTGCAGAAATCAATTCGTCTTCGTTGCAGCAGATGAAATTTCTTGTAACACCTCTGCAGGTAACAATCATTGATACTTCTTGATGCATCCATCCAGGTCTCAATATCCTTTTTCACATGCTGCATTTAATCGTAAGACAAAGCCTAGGAAAGTCCATAGTGTATAAATCTTGGGGATAGTTTAATGAATTTATAGCTTCAGCCTATAGGTTCTGCCTTATAAAAGCCGTTAGGTTATTTTGCTGACTTTGGTGTTTTGTTTCCAGTTTATGGTATGGCCTAGAGTGTAAGGATATGTTAAACCTTCTGATAAAAGCTTCAGGAGTGTGACTTTCAGAAGTCTAACCGAAGAGAAGTGGTGAGAAGAGCCAAGGCTTAGATGTGTGCAGGACATTGTAAGTGCTATAGATGTAACAATTTTCTTTTCAACTTGTTGGGGGCAAAATGATGCCCACGAGGGTATTGCAGACCCTAAAGCACTCACAAAGTCTATCCTATGGATGAGATAGTGGGAGAGAGGGTCTGTGCCCTCAGAGGATCGCTCTCTAGTAAGTAAAAAGTGTCCATATGCTATCATGTTGTAAGCCATGGGTACAGAAGAATGAACAATGTTTTTAAAAGGTTTATTTATATTATTTAAATATATTGAATATGCCAAGAGGTTTTCTCTCTTTTAAGCAATAGAGTTTGAACAAGCTTAGTCTTAATTCAGGTAAGGATGGTGTTATGTTGCTACATAAGAAATCAAAAGGCTAAAATAAATAGTAATAGTGCTGGGACTTATTCTGCAAATAATGTGCAAAAAATCGGGTTCATAGAACTTCTCATATTGAAGGATGACAGGGTATATAGTGTGAAATCAAATGTTGGTATTAAGAGGTGTTTGCTGATAGAGTTTTATATTAGCAGAAATAAATGAAAGGTGACGAGATTTCTGTTTATGATTATCACATAGAAACAAATAGAGAACATTTATTTATGGAAAAGATGATCATAGATAAACCCAAATATGCTAAAATTGTCTTAATCTCTATATAGCACTTTTGGTGGTAATCTGAAAAGTTCTTCTGTAGTAAAACCTGATTTAAGATAGATTTTTCCAAGTCCTATAAATTATGAAGTAAATACATTTTGAGAAGCCAACATTTGTCACATTCTTCATATCACTCAACTTGGATTTTGGCTTTGGTTATTTCACTTGAGCTTCCTGCTCAGCTCTTCATTGAAGTGAGCTGTGGTAGGGAGGCTGATAATTGTAAATCTAAGCTTTGCTAAGTAAGAATAAAATATTTATTTTAGCATTTTTAAACTTGTAATTCTTGAGTTGGATGCGGGGTCTGTGGGTCCAGTTTTGCAAAGTGAACCCTTCTAAGTAATAATTCTTGTTCTGGTAAAGAAATTTTTCTCTCTCAATTCAGGCACAGTTTAAGTGCCCAAGACTTTACTACAGATGTTCCATATACGACTTTTTTAGAATTCCAATCAAAAATATATTATTTATATAAAATATAAATTTAATTTATAAGTGCCTTCAGTGAACTTTACATAAAAGGAAATGGATCTCTATGTGTACTTATTAAAACTTTTCAGTTTACCAGTTGATTACCTATGTTGAATTGATTCAACAGTAAGGTATTTTTGCTAGGCATGGTTTTGAGCATTTGATAAACACATCCATCACAGGTGACTGTAGGTAACTTTTTTTTTGACTAAATATAAAGGAGGAAGGTGATGAAAACCTTTATCTGCTGTTTCTTATATACCTAAGTTTCAGTAATAGAATTTAAATGACTTTTGGCTTCATAAAAAAGTAATTCTCCAGCCCGTATTCCTGCGATTCAAATTGCTAAAGTTGAATTTGGTCTTTTGGATTTGTAAGTTGACTTTCAACTATTTTTATTTTCTGATGTTTTATGCTTTAATACATGGAGCAAACATAGAGATACTTTGAGAACCAAAACTAACCTTCCTATGGTTTTTCAGATGCATGCAAAACACCTACAGTATGATTTTATAGTGCTTTTTTAGTGCTCCTAAGCTCAATGACAGTAATTCCACTGTGTTTGTAAAGTTGATATCAAGTGAAGATACTTATAAACATGCTCAATGTTTGAAATGTGAGTATATGTACATTTGTATTTCCTCCCTGTAAAGGATGGGTGTGTTTGTGGATTTCAAATAGTAATATGCAAAAAGTAAAGCTTTGGTTGGAACTTGATCATCAATTGGAAATGGGACGTCTTGGGTGGTTCTGCTAGTAATATTCACACTTTTCTTCTCAATCCTTCATCATTCCTGCCAGAGGATACTTAGCCCTCAACCACATGGTATCTATTTTTATTTGGGAATAAAGTAATCTTGAGTAGATAAATGTGTTAATGAGCAATTTGTGTCCATAAACACATTTCTATTTGTGCATCTCTGTCCGTTCCTGAATGCACATTACAGAGGGAAACCTCCTCAGCTATCTGACAGAAGGATCCTTCCATGGGAAATTTAAAAGCATTTCACTCTTCATTGCATCCAGTGCATTCTGAGGCTAAAAATAATTACTGTTCAGAGGAGAAGTTCTGCACTTCTGGGATAGATCTTCTCTGGCAGACATGATTAAAGGGTTTGCAAGCAGATCTGAAGTAGAACAGAGACAGGGAAACTATGAGAAACTCCTCTTGGTTTGATCATGGAATTTTAACAAGGATCTCTGAGGACCTTCCTTTAGCAAATTCCTGACTATAGCTGCACTAGGGGAGAATTAATCCTGGAGTTCTTGTCTGATGGGGGCAATGGGCAGCTGCCCTGTCAGTCTCTGGATAAATCAGAGAATGAGACCCAGAATGAGACCCAGAATAAACCTGTGGCTTATTTACTTGTTGGTTGCAGAACATTGTTCATTTGGCAGCTTTAGCATTCTTAGTGATTTTTTCAAATCTGTGCTCAATATAATATCTTTTTCCTCTTTTAGGTTTTGTAACATCAAAATTCATAGTTTGGATATAAAAAGCATTTTTAGTGTCTTTTGCAAGTGCATTCTCACATGTACATGCAAATGACATTTTATGTTTTTTTGTGTAAAAATGGAACAGGGTTATTATTTTATATTTATATTATCTCTCTCTCCTCTTCCAGTTTTTAACTATATCCAGCCTTTATGTAGAAGCAAAAAAAAAAAAAAAAAAATCCAGTGTTGATGCATGCTTGGTATTATTTTTCTCCCAAGTGTATTTGCAGTTTATGATTTTGAAATAACAGAGAGAAAGGCAAGGGTTTATATAAAGCTGAATTTGGAATGAAGTATGGTGGAAGTGGATATAACACCTGTCCAATTGTGACTGTATTTATTTACATTTTTGAGCAGAATCAGTCCCAGGAGGAAGGATTCTATGTGTGTGTGCCTGCATGCAAGCAAAAGAAATGCTTTATAAAGCTTTAGAAGTTGACAGTCATAAATTAAGTTATTGACCTCCATTTGGAGAAAGATACAGTCTCCAAAATAGATTAAACATTTTGAAAGGTTTAACTTCATAACTCCAGGAAAGATGTTGAATAAAAGCAAGCAGCTTCAATAAGCAAACCGTGGGGTTTGTACTATTGAAATATTTGAAGAGAATATTGGCCATTTTTAACAAATGCAATTGCTCCAGTCATTGCAATTTCCCTGTATACTATCATTAACCTGTCAGCACTAACACTGCCACAAATTGAATTCATTGAACAATAGCAAATATGGAGATACTGGTTTAAAACAAATTAATGTTTGATGAAGGGCTTAGAATGGCTGCAGTGCCTGTTGTGGCAATCCCACCTCTGCCAGGGTGGGTACATAAATAATTGCAGCTGGTCAAAATTTTGCCAGACAAATTTGCATGCATCTCATTGACCTGTTCATGTGTCTGGTGGGAGATAGTGATTAGATCATCCTCTTAGAATGGAATTTGAAAGAATTCAATCCAAACTCTTTGGAAGAATGCAGCTTGAGAGGTGTTTCTTCAGCCCGTTAGAATTACTGTGTGAAGACATATGCTCAGTTGAGAGAGGTTCTTCCCTTTTACTATTGCTGCCAATGGGTTTGACTTCATTTCATGAAGCGGTTTGGGAAAATACCCATTTTCAGTGACAGGCTTTTATTATTATGCTATGCTCTTCTGCTAATCAAATAAAAAATGAAGATGAAGCAGCATCTGTATGGTTTCTGTTGTAGTATTTATTTAAGGCTGTACTGCTGTTCCCTGTGAAAAATGGCAGATACTGAAGTTTTTGCTCTGGAAAGACTAGGAAATGTTGCACTAATGCACAAAATTAAACTACTTCTATAAATTCTAGTGTCCTTTATGTTGGCAGTTTAAACTTGCATTTACTGCTGCTATAAATAGTTCCTTACACGGAATTCCATTTGTCACAGCTTTTACTGCTCTGGGTAGTTGCGTGCTGAAGATGTTCAGCCATTGGGCCAGTTGATAAAAATCAGTAAACACTCTGATTATGCTCTGTTGTCCTTTGATGAGGTTTGATGAATCCCTTTTTGTCAGCCCTGGCTGTCAGTGTCTGTGTGCCAGCTTGCCCGCCCGGTGCTCGCGGTTCTGGGTCAGTTCGCATGGCTGCTCAAACGTGACAGCACCACCAGATTAAGGAAAGCTGAGGTCCTGTCATTTGTAAATGGAGGATTTGCAATGTGAAGCTCCTTTGATAACAGAAATAGTGAATAATCTGTGTTTCTCCTCAACAAGTGCCTGTAGGCACGTGTGCATCACCTGGGCTGGATTTTAATGAAGCAATTAGATTGGTTTTTCTCTGGTAGGCTAAAAATAGAGCACATGAAAGATGAGTTGTGTGTGTGCATGTATGGATGCCTGTATACAACTCCATTAAATGAGCAAGGATTCAGTTTTAATATCTGGAGATTATCACATTGCAAATAAATAAAACAATGCTATAAATAACGCATAAAACAACGCTATGGTTGCAGAACTTTATACCTGATCACAAAAGACTGCTTTAAAATTTTATAAATAATGTACCCAGTATATTTATTATTGCACTTGTAAGAATTTCTTCAAGCTTTATTGCCCTAAATATAACAGCAATAGTAATAAGAAAGTGTTTTACAGACCTGAGAAATGCTTTCTTTTCATTGGAATAGAGTTGGGTTTAGGTGTCACCTGATGGCAAGCCTCAGATTTCCCAGTGGCTTTTTTTAATGAAGTTTATAAAAAATTCAAGTTTCTTGGCTAGAAGCTACACAGAAATGTGGTGGTGCATAGAATTCTGTTTGACTTTTGACTAGGCATTGCCTTCAATTCCCACCCTGGTGTGAATCCACACAGCAAGACTGAAACTAAATGAGAGCTCTTAAGCTGAGATCTGTGCCTAGGATTGCTCCAGTTTGCAGTTATCCAGCATCAGCTTAGGAGAAAGTCACCTGTTCTGGTGTTTGTTACCCTTCTATGTTTCTGCAAATTAACCAGTATCAGTCATGTTCATTGAAATGTTCTAGAAGATGGCAGCTCAGCTTTGGCTGGCTGCAAACATCTCACAAATTTTAAAAGAAGATACAGGCTAGCAAACAGAAGCAAAATTAAAACCACATCTGAGCATCAGTGGAACTTCTGCAAAACATGCCTGTCAATTAGCAAGGAAATTAACTGGCCAAACTGAGAGGTAACATAAATAAGTAAACAGCCAAGAATTGGAAATTCATCTCTACAGAAAAGTCTGCATAGGCTTCTCTACTTTCTCTTTTCCCCAACTTGCAGGAAAAAGTAAACAATGCTTTTAATATTTTGTCAATGACGTATTTATGAACATCCTTTCATGGAAACCTTTCATTATTGCCCTGTACCCATGGTAGACCCTGGTCAAGTTTCTGAGAAAACCTAGGGATGTGTTAGTACTATAGTGATAAAATCCCTTATGGCTCTGCAGGCACACAGGAGTTCAGCCCTCCAGAACACCTTGAAGCTCCACTCTTTATTGTGCTGCCTGTCACTTCCCAATTCTTACTCTGCTCCACATCACAAATCTGTAGCACATTGTAGGTCATGGAAGAGGAGAATGCTATGAATAAAGTATGTGATGGTCCTGCCTTGTACAGTGACCTCAGCGTTTGATAGCGTGCATTCAACACTTGGCAAGGAGAATTTCAGCATTCTTAACCTTTCCAATCAAGGCAAATGCCTGGAAGTTGTTTTTATCAGCAGATTTCAGTTTTCTTGATCTTAAGTAAAAACTTCAGAGACATCTTTGTCCGTTGCCTTCTGAGTTAGAGAGAGACCTGTTGGTTATCAGGTGCCTGAAATGCCCACAGTCCCTTGGTGTTAATATCTAAAATGAAGTTAATTCATTGTTTGCACAATCTTCGAACACCACAAGCAGACACCATCCTACCACAGTGGGATGAATTTTAGGTTAAAGGGCTACCCCTGCTGAACAGGTTTGAGCCACTGAGCCCAAAATACTGTTCAGCAGTGTGGTTTGTGACTGGTGTGTACAGGGAGGAGCTGTGCTGCTGGTGTCATCTTTCTTGGGATCATCCTAGTTCTGTGACCAAGGGGAAGGGCACCAAGTTAGTTATTGGAATAATTTCTGCATTTATGTGGTATTAAGGCCAGGTAACCCTTGCTTTTCTTGTATTCCTTCCAGAAGGAATTTTATTACTTGATTGTTCAATTGCAATAAAGTGGGTAAAGAGTGGATGATATTGGGGAAAAGTTAGAAAGATGAGCTTCCCAGTGACACACAGGATTTGCTTGTAATATGGCTGAGGTCAGAGTTTGATCTGAAGTAGTGAGCAAGTTTTAACTCCTCTCTTTGTACCTCTTAAACAGGTTCATAATTTTCTCTAGTTCCTCCAGCAATATTAGATTTGAAAAAATGGAGGGCAGTTAATAATAAGTAAAATAAGTTTATCAAATTCTTGGATATTCTCCTTCTATACTTCTCAAATCACTTGAGGAAAGTGTGTTAACTCGGTTCATATTTTATGTGGTGAATTTTTCCTTATTAGTTAGTGTGTATGTTATTTAGGAGCTTCTAAATGTCTCCAGTATTGGAGCTCCACTGTCTGTCCCAGATGTGTATGGAAATGCAGCCATACTACTAAAGAATTTAAAATCCTGAAATGGCATTTATGATCAGAGGCACAGAATTTCCCAATTTTTAGAGACTTCAACAACACCTACTACTGATTATTTAGAAAGATACTCCCTTTCCAAGGCACTGAAAAAATAAATCCTACCATTTCCCTTTATAAATCACTTTTTATAAAAATTTGATCAATGAACAACAAATTGTCCTTTTATGTAGTATTTTGGCATTTTGAAAGCCTCTGCTGTAAATGATTGAAGAGATTAAGTCATAGCATAAGTAAAGATCATGCCATCTATTGGTGGATAGCTTGTGGCTACATTTATAGAAGTTAGCATGGCTACATTGGGGTTTTTTCTCACTTATTTCCCAGGAAGTTGTTTGTCCAGTTTTTAAGAACCAGTGTCAGTATGTTAGCAAACATATTTTTTTCCCCATGATGTCCTGAATGCTTGTCCCAGATACAGTGGAAAATAGAGGAGCATACCTTGTTGTAGTTAGTGATGCATCAAAATTGTTGATCAGCTGTGTTCTGAGACAAGAATTTGTGCATATTGCTTTGGATACTTTGTTTTGTCATCCTGTAAAATACACAGAGAATGTCATCGACTATTAATTTATTCACCACCTCACCATTGGCACGTCCTAAATTTCAGTAAGTTGTTTACCTAGAATGATAATTTGCAGTGTAAATGATCACAAAGCATTTAAATGCCACTAATTGTAATGAGGAGTAAGCAGGCTGGCATAGCAGTGAGCAAGTAAGGCAGTGTGTGTGGGACTGAAGCAGCTTACTGATTTGCAGTGTGACAATATAGTTTAAATCCTTCTTCCTATTTTCAGCCTGGAAATCAGAATCTATTCTGCTAACCTTCTGAGCTTCTAAATTTGGTGTCATGCAAGGGCGTGTTTAAAAATTAGCATTTAAAAAGAAACCCACTTGCTTTAAGTTTAAGCTGACACTGTTCCTTTCCTCTGTGGAAATGAAATTTATTAATCATAATAAAACCATCATATTCTGAAGGTAGAGGTCACCCTGAGGAGAAAAAAAAAAAAGTCTATTCATCACAGAGGAATTTCAATGCATCTTTTTCCCAAGTAATATCTGAGCATGTGTTCTTTCCCCTTTGGAAATATTTTCATCCATGTTTGTGCTTACATATGTCAAGTGTATTCAGGAGCGTGCAGAAATGAAAATTGTGCAGTTTAATTTTATATATTTTCTTTTACAGAAGATTTGGAAGGATTCCTTTTACATTTTATTTTGTTTTTACATTGGACACATTTTTTTAAGTGGAATTTCAATATCCTGTAAAAGAAAAACAAGTGTTTGTTGTTTTAACAAGAATATAAGCATCACTAATTCTGCAATAACATTCTATGTTAATATTACAGTAAAAGCTTTAGCATTATTATAATATAAATATAAACCGTTCTTTTTAAGGAGCAAGGATTAACTTTGGTCACAGTTCTTACATTAGGATTTCTTCACAACTCTTATTTTAAGAAAAGAGACATGGTTTATATAGAAGGATGGAAAAAGCAATGTAAAACACTGACAATAAGTCATTGCTGCTT
The DNA here is from genome assembly GCF_028551555.1 of Melozone crissalis. NCBI lineage: Eukaryota > Metazoa > Chordata > Aves > Passeriformes > Passerellidae > Melozone > Melozone crissalis. Next base: position 4,589,972 of record NW_026535790.1, read on the forward strand.
TGGAAAAAGGGTAATAAAAATGTACTCAGAAGTCAATACTGGGTTGAAACAGTCATATTTTCATCCTTTGAAATTGCTTAATGTGCATGTTTATCCATATTTTCCCATCAGTGGTCAAGATTTCTGTTGAATATTGATATAATAGTATTATTAGCAACATGGTATATTGCATCAATGTTGTAAGTTGCCAGTTACTTCAGGAGCTGGCTTAAATGCAGTAATAATTTAATACAGGCTGAGCCCTGGGTATTCAGGCTTGGTCCTTCCTTACAAGAGGCCCTTGCATTTTGGCCCCTTGATGCCATCCTAGGTGGCCTGCTGGATTTTGTTTGAGAGGCAATGGGACACAGCCCAGGGTCCTGCAGGAATGGGAGGCAGGATGGAGGCAAAATGCAGCCCTACCACTTGACCAAAATTAATGTATTTTTTACAGATATAAATTTACAGCCCTTGCTCAGCATTGCAGCAATGCCAGATAATCAGAAAAAAAGAAAAACAAAGGAAATATACTAATTCCCATTGACATAAAAGTAATAATGATGGCATTAAAGCATGTAAGATAATAGTACATGCAAATCCTATTGCATGTCACTAAGGCCATGAAGGAAGCATGTCTACCTTTAAATTAATTGTTTTCCCTTCCTAGATGCTTTCTTACTGTTAGAATGAAATTTGGCTGGGAAAAAATTAAAATTACAGTGATATTCAAAATTCTCAGACTTTAAAAATTGACATAGAGCAGTAGTGTCTTCTCCTCTTCAGTGCAGATGAAAGAGACACAAGGGATTCTGTTATTGAGTATTTCAAATCCCCAAATTATGTTTGCATCCTAATGTGGAGGGTTCCAAGGCTGAGGGTTATGGAAGTTCCTCCTACCAGAGAGGCTGCAGAGTGTGAGATCAGTGTCAAACCTGCTCAAAGAAGTCTCAAACTGCTTTTCCAGCTCAGAGAGTCACGAAGTCCTTTATCCAACATGTGAGCTGCTTTCCTTCCCTTCCTTTTCCAGTGGGAATTGGCCATTTCCTTTGTTGGGTAATTTCTAAAGACAGGTGTTCTTAGATACCAAGTATTTAAATAGAATTGATATATAAATTGGATCCCTTACTCATCAATGCTTTGGAAGTAAAAGAGGAACTAATGTATTTAATACAAGCCTTTTACGCATATTTTCCTGAGTTTCCGACCAGGTCTTAAGGAAAGCAATTGCCTAACACACTGCTACCCCTGGAATTTCATGTATCCCTCTGATAGCAATGAAGACTTTTCTACCCAAATCTAAAGCAAACACTGCTGTGGCGTGAGATACAGAGCCCACACTCATGAACTTGGGGTGCTTAAATAAATTCACTCATTTTTAATGTATTATCCCTTCATAGGAATTCAGATTTACTAAGCAAACAGGGCAGTACAACTGAAGGCATTCAGCTGTGATGGTTGCACTTTGAAGTGAAACATCCAGGCTTTAGAATGCTTTATAAGAACTTAGATACTCTTACACTTGCTGAAAATGCTGTACTCCTGCTGGAAAAAAAAAAAAAAAAGTCTAATTCAAAATGCTGAATATGAGCACATTTACACTTAGAAGTTTGTTCTTACTGAACTGTTTTCTACTTTTTGGTTTTTTCCATCAAGATGTGTGGTTATGTATTCTTGGAGAAGGAAGGCATTTGATTTCTCTGAGTGTGTGGCCCTATGTTTGTGCAGAGAGTCAGAGACAGGGATGTTCAGGCTGTCTTTTCCATACTGAGCACTTTAGTGGGCATAGTTGTCACAGGAGGTGATTTGTGGATTTGCATATGAAAGGAATGCCTCATAATCTGGGAAATGTTGGCTCAGTGAGATGGAGAATTAAGGATTTATTGTCTATGGCAATTTCTGCTCCCTGCTTGAAGATGGCTCTGGGTAGGTGGGAATGTGTAGTGCAGATAATTTGGTCCTTTTCTCTGCCTCACATCCAGGACCCACAGTAGTGGGTGGTGGAGGATTGCATATGCCATGGAAACATTCCTTTCTCAGCTTTCTCTCGGCTGGTTAGCTCAGAATCCACTAATAAGATTCTGCTTTTGGAGGAGCAAATACATGGTAATAAAATAGAACAATTGTCCTCTTTTCAAAAAAAGTAAGTTTATACATGTATTTGAAAAATAAGGTAGTTACAGAGAATGAGACCAGTCTGTGGTTGCTGTTCACATAAGGCTAAAAACCAATTTTTTTTTTTATTTTAATAGCTATCAAGGGCATTGTTAAACCTTGTTTGCTGCATTAGCCCTCGTATTCAAGACAGCCCTGTAATTACAAGATCGCTTTTGTTGGTCTATGTGACACCTGAGAGCAAATGAAAATTGTTTGATTATGGGAAATGTGTGAGACACTTGCAGTGGAAGCTGTCCCTGGCTGGCAGGTCCATCTCACTGGTGGTGCTCCCTGTGTTCCCCCAGGCTGGGCAGCAAAGCTCTGTGTGCCAAGGTGAGGCAGAGCACCAGGGACTCAGGGAAAGCAGCTCTGAAGTAGTTTCAGCCATGAGGATTT